>NC_135865.1:22394410-22694410 GCF_031162955.1 Sander vitreus
CATTTCCTAATTATATGGCAATCCATCCATTACGCTGCTGGGATGGCTAAAAATGTACTTTTGAATTATGTAACTTTTTGTGACATGTTTTATTTATTTATAAGACTCTGAATCCAAGTCAATTTTGAATTAATATATTTAATTATATATTATAATAACCAAAATCATTATTTTGTCTTAGAGGCTTTTAAAGGGTTAATTAGGATTCAGCGAAGTCACACAATAACACAAACAAACTAACAGCCGCAGTGGTAGACCAGCAACTCCAATGTTCTGCAAGGTAATATTACTGTTCTGTTCTCGTGGGTCTGAAGAGATAAAAAACAGCTTCAGTTCCCTGTCGGAAAGGGCTGTCTGACAGTAAGGTAAAGCTGTGAAAATATTCTAAATATAGTGTACACCTAAACTAATTAGAGATGCACCGATTACAACTTTCTAGGCCGATTCCGATTTCTTTGAGTTAGGCCAGCCGATACCGATTTTAGCCGATTCCGATTTCATTTTTTCTAACCACTTTACAGCACACACAAATATTAATTTTCTATCTTTTCTTTAATAGAACATTTTGCACAGAACATAGAACATTTTTTAACAGATAATGATCACTATAAAATAGAACTATATAAATTACTCCTGGTGTGGGAAATTCACACACATCTAAAGTGCAACGTTAGAACCATTTCCTTCTTTTCACATCCAATATCCAACTAAAAAAATGTGATTTTGGTTTTTGGTGACGTCCCTCCACGCCCTACTTTTTCCTTGCAGGTGTTGCATATTGCAAACTTGTTATCTTCTGCACACACGCTGAAGAATTTCCAAACAGCTGACATGTTGCAGGTTAATTCACGAGGTTCCCTACATGTGTGAGAGTAGCGCGGACACGCGCTTCACACCGCGAGCGGGTACGCGCGACACACGGCGGAAAAGTTGAGAGAAAGGAAAAAGAGACTGTGCTGTCACATCCATGTGTGCGTGCGTCCTTGAAAACTGTAACACGTATAACTTATGTTGTCAGTTAATTGTGGCATTGACCGGCATGAAATCGGCATATGTCACACTGCCCTGCCGGTCGCCGGTCATGGCCGAGCATGTGCATCTCTAAAACTAATGTTGATTGTTTTTTTAGGTTGGCCTAGTTTAGGTGGCTAAAATACGTTTAGTTGCTGCCCCCTTCTGCAGAAGTAGGTTACATTGCTTAGCTTGTGTGTCGGTCCTCCTGTGTGCTTATTCAAACTGGGGACGTGCTGACCGCCATCTGTAGGTAATACACTGAGTATGGATAAGTACATCGTACAACCCCACTTAAAACTATCCGAATTATCCCTTTAAAATCTGAAGAACATTTGACCTCCATCCTTGGACCCTTAAAAAAAACTAAATTCAACTTGCTCTATGTCAAAAATTGTGCATGTGTATATTTGTGTGTGTATGTGTGTGTTACCTCAGCCTAGCCAGTGTCTTCACCAGAGCGTACTCTCGTCGCCGCGACGAAGGCATCCACCTCTTCTTCTCTGCCCGAGCTAAGCTTCGGCCACCGAAGCCGAACATGGCGGAGAAACCGAAACACACCAACTGTCCGAGAGACGAGAAGCTGCACATGTCCACCTGCTGCAGGTGACCTGCAGACAGACAGACGGTAGTAAATTAAATACTGATGAATTATATTTTAATTATGAATATTAATACACACACACACACACACACACACACACACACACACACACACAGCCTGTAAGAAGGCCAAGTGGTCGTATGGTGAGGTCTTTAATATTCATGAGAAGCAGCACAAATATCGGCGACAGAAAGAGGTCAGTGTGCGTGTTAATATCTATAAATTTCAGTGGAATCACATGGCAGCAGAGTGACCAGTCTCTGGTCAGTCCAGTTTGAGCAGTTTCTGAAGCAGCATATTTAAGAATACATTTGCATTTTAGGACTTAGGACAAATGTGTCCCTCTCAGTGAAAGTGAAGGTTAAAATACAATGTTCTTTTTTATGACAGAGTGAACGCACACAGAGAATGGGCAGTAAGACGAGACAAGTTCCTTTTTATGTTTTCAACTTTTTTGTGAAATTTTCCTTTAAATTACTTTAAATGCTGTGAAAACCCCTAAAACTATCAAACTCCATCAGCAGGTTAAGGCCACAAGATGCAGCTGAAAACAATTTCAGTAAATCAAGCATTTGTTAGATTTTTTTTATGGCTTATTTTCCCACAGCCTCTGAATGCAGCACAAACTGTAGAAGTAACTGGAATGAAAATATAATCGACAAGATTTCACCATCACGACCATTTAGTCAGATGCTCCACACATGCTCACACACACGCACGCACACATGCACGCACGTACGCACACACGTACGCACGCACACACACACACACACACACACACGCACACATGCCATCTGGCCGCATACCTGCTGTAACCTACTGAACTGCTATCTCCCCACCTGTCTGTCTGACTGAGTGCCAGTCTGTCTCTCTGGATAGAATCTGATTTCCTCTCCATATGGCGTGTGTGTGTGTGTGTGTGTGTGTGTGTGTGTGTGTGTGTGTGTGTGTGTGTGTGTGTGTGTGTGTGTGTGTGTCAGTGAGATCAAACCTGCAGCGCTTCTTAAAGGTGCAACCAATATTTATTTTCACCAGCAGGTAATAAATATACTGGAGAGTTTCCACCTGCTTGGAAAGACGCGGTTGTGCTTCCTATGTTTAAGGGCGGTGATCAGGCTGACCTAAACAATTACAGGCCAATTTCCATCTTGCCTTGTATGTCTAAGATTCTGGAAAAACTTGTCAACAAACAACTAACCAAACACCTTAATGTGAACGGTATCATCTCCGGAGCGCAGTCTGGCTTTCGATCTGGGTATGGTTGTGTTACAGCTACCACAAAGGTAGTCAATGACATTACATCCGCATTAGATACCAAACAACACTGCGCTGCTATATTCATTGACCTTGCCAAAGCTTTTGACTCTGTGGACCACAATACACTCATTCACAGACTTAGCAGCATTGGTGTCACTGATCACTCACTGGTTTGGTTTTCCAATTATCTCTCTCACCGGGTGCAACGTGTAAGATTTGAAAACCTTTTCTCCCATTCTCTCCCGGTCACCAGGGGTATCCCCCAAGGCTCCATACTTGGCCCCACACTTTTCTCAATATACATTAATAATATTCCTCAGGCAGCTGGCAATTCACTCATTCACTTATATGCTGATACAATTCTTTATGCCACTGGTCCTTCCTCTGATACTGTTCAAACTACTCTGCAAGATAGCTTCTTCCAACTACAGCAGTCTTTTTCCCAACTCAAACTCACTCTCAATATCTCCAAAACTAAAGTCATGTGGTTTTACCGTAAGGGTACTATGCCTTCTCCCGCCCTTAACATTACCACCTTCAAGGGGGCTATCCTTGAACAAGTCACTGCATATAAATACTTGGGCGTCTGGTTGGAAACTTCACTTTCTTTCTCCATCCACATATCAAAGCTGCAATCTAAGGTCAAGGCCAAACTCTTTCTTTTACAGAAACCGCTCCACTTTCACCACATCTGCCAAACTCCCGCTCATTCAAATGACAATTCTACCCATGTTAGATTATGGTGACACTATATAAAGGGTTGCTTGCAAGAAAACTCTATCAATACTCGACACTCTTTACCATTCCGCTATCAGGTTTGCCACAAATGCCCCCTTCAATACACACCACTGCACCCTATATTCATCTGTCAACTGGCCCTCCCTTCACATTCGCCGTAAGATTCACTGGTTCACTTTCATTTACAAGACCCTTCTTGGCCGATCACCTCCTTACTTAGGTCACCTGCTGCAGCCAAAGTCTGTCATATACAATACCCGGTCCTCACTTCATCTTCAATTAAGCATTCCCAAAACCAACTCTGCCTCTGGTCTCGCATCTTTTCAATCTGCTGCAGCTCACGACTGGAATGCTCTGCAAAAGATTCTCAAACTGGACAAACTAATTTCCATTTCATCCTTCAAAACCATCATATCATCCTTGTTCATGGACATATGCAGTTGCTTCTCTACATAATAATTTTTCCAGCTAAATATTTAAATGGTTTCTCCCTCTCTTACTCACCCATGTACCTGTGCACTTATCTCGTTACAAGTGTTTATTGTTTTCTGTGTAGTATTTCAAATTGTATTTTATGTAATTTCTAAACTGTATGTATTTCTAATGTATTTATTATCTAGCCCTCCTTCCCTTTCCCTAAGTGGCTATGCCACTTGTCAGGCCGCCATTGTAAATAAGAACATGTTCTTAATGACTTGCCTCTAAAAATAAAGGTGACATTTCTTTTTCTGTAGCTTCATATGCACCATACAGACATGAGAGACACTCTGAGGTGTGCTGCCAGTAACAGACAGTTCAGGTACTGTATGTTTACCTTGGTTAACCTGTAGTCACCTATCCGTGGGAACAGCTTCCTGCATGGGAAGTTTAACTGTTTTCTATTGTTTAGGAATTAAATACGTGCCACTGAATACTCCCATCTGTCTCTCACACTCTCTCACACACACACACACACACACACACACACACACACACACACACACACACACACACACACACACACACACACACACACACACACACACACACACAGCTTCCAGTGTTAATTAGTTCATTCATTCAAACACAGCTGATTGGTCAGAAGGTTTACCTGAGAGGTGAAGGGGGCGGGGCTACAGTGAACAAAGTAAACCTGTGATTTAGATTGAAACTGATCCTGCTGTTAGACATCTGTCTGTCTGCTGCCTCCAGAGTCTAGTCACACCGCCTGTCTGTACATTTGTTTGTTCTCAAACTGTCTGAGTGACCATCACCCAATCACAGCAAAGCTCAACAAGAACACAAGCTTCTGATTGGCTCCCTGTGAGTTGCTCAAAGTAAATTTAATTAGAACAACGATTGAGAAGTGACTATAAATTTAGAACTGGTAGAATCCAACCAGATGACATGAGTATAGCTCTAAAACACACACAAAAAAAGTATGTGGCTATAGATTTGAGAAGAGGTAGAACCCACAGAGTAAAAGGTACTATAGATTTTAACAAGGTAGACCTGATCCAGAATGGTGTGACTATAGATACAGAATAAGTAGAACCTCCTTAGGACAATGTGACTGTAGATCTAGAACAGGTAGGATTCACCCAGGAAGACAGGATGACAAAAGTATAAACATAGAACAGGTAAAACCTACCTGGGGCCCTGTGACTATAGATGTAGAACAGGTAAACCCAACTATACCCAACAGGTAAATGTAACTATAGACGGAACAGGAAGAACCTACCTAAGACAGTGTGACTATAGATATAGAACAAGTATAACCCACAATAGCCAATGTGACTATAGACCTATGTAGGATGTTGTACCTACAGATGTGGAACAGGTAGAACCTACCTAGGACGATATGCAGGGCTGCAGTGACTGGATCTCTGACTCCGTGAACAGAACAGGAAACCACGTCTGTAGAACCTGTATAGATGAACAGACAAAGATCTGATAAAACACGCTGTCTGGCAGTTTCTACATAATGTCAATATGTGTTTCTGCATAGTGTGTGTATCTATATGAGGGTGTGTGTTATCTCTCTCACCAGCAGGAATGATTCCAAGAGGCAGCACTGGTGTCACTGGTTTCTCTGGAGAATCAGCATCCAGTTGAGCTCTGAGGACCAGAGCATGACACAGCTCCGCCACTGAACCGTCCCCACCAACACACACAACCCTGACAGACAGGTGGATGGCCAGGTAGAGTCAAACAGGTAGAAAATGATTTATGTCTTTGTAGAGTTGTCTCAGTCATCCAGGTCCAAATACAACTATCCTCTGGACTTTTATTGTGAAGTTTAAGACATTTTTTTCACTGATCTAAACTTTTGAGGGCAGACGAGAAATCCAGTGAATAAAAGTGTTTTATTTTTGGCATCTTGAACTCAAGTTCATGGTTATCCAGCAGGGGGCATGGCTTCTCCACAGGACCATTGCTGAATATTTACTTACTGACAATAGCACTCAACAGGGCTGGGGTATCATCAAGCCTCAATACTTTTGGGTACCGACCAAAATTTGTGTAGTACCAAAACTGTCAAAAACGTAACGCTGGCACTTAATGTCACATTCCTAGTCTTGTTTTCTTAAAAATCCTAATCCAAACTAAAATTGTGTCCATTTTAGACTTTATTTTATTGAGATGGAAAGACAACATTTAACATTTGAAAACCTTTTGTTAAATCAAAAAATAATATTTCTCAAAGTAAGGTAAAGAAAGTATTGCTTTGTCATCTGTATTAAAACTCAAGTATGAAAACATTTATAAATGATACCCTGTCCTAATAATACATTTCTTAAACTTCACAATAAAGATCCAGTGAATTGTTTTACTTTGGGACAGACAGAAACATAAACAGGAAGGTGGAAACTCATTTAACTTAAATAATCAGTAGAAGGATCAATGCTTCAGTTTGTATTTGTATTTATATTTATTATAAGGATGATTATTATACTGGACGACCAGCTAGTTTTCCTGGGGTCCAGGAAAGTTTCAGGTCTTCAGTCATGTTTAAAAAACATTTGCATTAGCAGTAAAAGAAAACTAGATTAAAACATGACAATACAAACTGAAATATTTACAGTTCTAGTGAAAGTGAACACATGTTTAATTTTGAAAGGGATCAATAACTGTTAGGGCTGTAGCTAATCTTGATTACCATGTCCTCTAATTTGGTTAGTTTTTTTTTTACAATTATATACTTGAACAGTTGAATGCATTTTTCAAATACTCACAAAAATCTAGTAGAGTATGGTTGGTGGCTAGTCAAAAGTGTTTTAGGGTTGTTTCTCAGTATGAATATTGTTATATTATGGGCTCAGATTTTGTGCAGGTGAGGTTTTTTTGTATTATTATTATTATTATTATTAGTAGTAGTAGTAGTAGTAGTATGGAAGTAGTAAGAGACAATAATATTAATCATAACTTGTTTTTTTGACAGATCTGTCCATGCTTTCAGAAGCTCATTAAAAAGCGAGAAGGCTCATCTTCAGAGTTCGTGTTTCCAGTAAATGTGAGGTAAACAGACTCCGCCCCCTCCCCCTCCTCCTGTGAATGGGATTACCTGAAGCTCTGGTCGCCACGGTGACAGCCAGCCTAATTGGCAAATGTAGGTTTCAACCAAATCCTCACCACACACACACACACACACACACACACACACACACACACACACACACACACACACACACACAGCAGCTAGCTTAGCAACGCTGAGCTAATCTTCTCTAAGCACATTAAGCTTTATGAAGGCTGAGCATAAAAGCTGCTTACACACACACACACACACACACACACACACACACACACACACACACACACACACACACACACACACACAGGGACCATCACAGATAGTGATGATAAGAGTTTGATCAGTATTTTGTATTTGTGTACTTGTTGTGTTAGGTATTGTTGTATTATTTGTATTTATTAGCGAGATTAAAGTGTAACATATGTTTTGATAATACAAAAAATTAAACATGAATCTTTGTCTTGGTTGTTCACATATGTAAACCAAACAGGGTTATGTAAGAATGAAATATATGACTAACTAGCTCTACACTGAAATACAAGAACATCACTTCTTCTACATGGATCATCAGCTGGTGAGGATATTACTTTTAGCCTGTTAGCTTTAGTTTCAGTCTTTTAGAACAATACCATGTATGTAGCCATCAGGTGCACATTTAATACTTGTTTGATACTGGACTACTAAACATCACTATCTAACTTACATGAAAGAATAACATCAGAATATTAGAAGAAACACCATTTTATGTCGCTTTTCTGCAATAAATATATAGCAGGAAATCACTGACATATTCACAGGCACGTACAGTAATCAATTTAAAATCCCAGGAGAGAAAGAGAGAAGCTAACTAACCCATCATATTCATCCAGCTTGCATTCCTTCATCACTGAGAGAGCATGACCCTTCCTCTCTGTCACTGGAGAGAGAGAGACAGATAGAGAGACGGGAGGAGAGACAGGAGGAGAGAGAGGGAAACAGATGGAGAGACATTGAGATGGACAGAGATAAAGTGTTTATGTATGTGTGTGGTCATGTACGTAAGTGTGTGTTCAATGGCTGCCAAAAAAAAAATGGGACAACAGATATCACACCATCTGCTGAGAGGAAGAGAAACGGGGGAGAAGAGGGGAGGATATGAGGAGGAGGAGGAATGAAGGAGAGGAGTGGAAACCAGGAGAAAAGAGGAGATGAGACAAGGATAAAAGAAAAAAGATGAGGAGAAGAGGAAAGGAGCAGGGAAAACATGAAAGTAAAGAAAACAAGGAGAAACAAGGAGATGAAAAGAGGTGACACGGAATGTAAAGATGAGAGGAGATAAATAGGAAAGTAGAGAGGAGAGGAAATGAAACAAGGGTGGAGTGGAAGCAGAAGAGGGTAGGAAACAGGAGAGGAGAGGAAAGGAGAGGAAACAAGAGGAGAGAAGACTCTTTTGTATCTTCTCAGAAGAGGTAATGAGCAGTAAAAGGGGATGAAAGGAGAGGAAAAAAGAGGACAGAATAGGAAACAATGAGAAAAGAGGAGAGTGGAGGAAACAAGAAAGGAGAGAAGAGGAAACAAGGAGAAAAGAGGAAATAATGAGAGGAAAGAAGAGCAGATATGAAACAAGAGGATGAGAGAAGAGGAGAGAAGAAGAGAGAAGAGGAGAGAAGAGGAGACAAGGAGAAAAGAGGAAACCATGAGAGGAAAGAATAGAGGAGAGGTTTGGTTTTAAAAATCCCTTTATTTAACCATTGCAGGGAGAAACTATATCACTGTCACTAAATACAGGCTAAAATGGAGAGGAGAGGAGCAGGTTTTCTCCCTATCCCAACAGATGGACTAAGCTCCGCCCCCTGTATCAGGTTACCTAGCAACCAGAGACTGCCATTAACGCTGACCTTTGGACACACACACACACACACACACACACACACACACACACACACACACAGCATTGTCTTCTCTAATATCAATAAAGGAGGGACAGTTAAAAATTCACTCCAACAGTTCTGCTGCACTTACACATAATTGTGTTACAATACACATAAGGTGTGACATCATCCGAAAGGTATAAATAATAATAATCACTATTATTTGTCGCAAAGACGATAAATGATAAATTAACAAGTGGGTGGACTAACCAGTGATGTCAGTGCGGACGTCAGCCATCTTGAAAAGTGGAGCCACATGTTCTCTGTAGATGTGTACGGCCTCCTTCTTGTGGCTGCTGGGGTTGATGAACACCTTAAGATACCTGGGACGACTGCTGGACCCTACACACACGCACGCACACGTGCGCATGCACACACGCACACGCACACACACACACACACACACACACATATACATTTTTAACATAATGTTCTGCATTGAAAATGGTCTGTTTTTAGCCTTGCTAGCGTTCCCCAGAGGATGAATCCTAACAGAGAAGTGTCTGGCTGCACCCATTATCATTATGCTATATAAGAAAAAACATTCTGGCTTGTTTGTATTTCTTTTAACCAATCACAATCGCCTTGGGCGACACTAAGCCCCAGATGCAGTGGCGATGCCCTTGCAAAATACTGTAGATAGTGAAAGGGGAGGAGAGAGTTTTTTGCCTATTATGTTCACTTTCCTCTGCAGCTCTACTTCTGAGTAGTTAACTGATTTGCCTGATGTGTTTATTTAAATGTATTTGCATTTTTTGTCAACTAGCATATTTAAATTTGATCAAGGCTGCAATATATATATATATTATTTTTTTTATCAATTAAACTGTCTAATCTTTTTTGGACTGTTGTTTGGTCATATAAATGCTGCGGAATTTTGATTTTTCATGATTTTCTAATATTCTATCACCAGTAAAATTAGTGGATTAATTGAAACAATAACCAACCGATGAATTCATAAAAGAAATAATCATGGATGAATTATAGATTGAAATGTACTTGAAGAGAAGGCACCTGTATACTGTTCTAACATGGAGGAGGCCTGTTTGATGCTAAATATTCAGAATATCGTTTACATCACCAACGCACGTGTGGTTACATGGTATCTACTCCAAACTGCCACACACACACACACACACACACACACACACACACACACACACACACACCCCTGACCCCCCTGTACAGCTCATCATTAGGCAGATTTAGAGACTGCAATATAAATCCCCATAGACCAGCACAGATCAATACACACACACACACACACACACACACACACACACACTAGCTCCATTATCCAGATCATTACTATAATCTGCTCCCAGAAGGCTGTGACCTCGCCCTGTTAATGACCCCCCCACACACACACACAGTGCACCTCCTGCCATCACTCATACCACACAGCTCTGACCAGGTTCTTAGGAGTTCCTGTGAGGAGTAACCCAACACCCCCACAACTCTTCTCTCTACTGGAACCCCACCATAACCAGAAGCTCCACCCATTTGGTGCCCTCCAAAAAATGTAGACACAACCCTAACCAACATTACTCCACTACAGCATTTGTAGACTAAAACGTTAATTTCTACCCTGGTTGACAAGTGTCACATCCTTGAGAATGGTAAAAGATACCTGCAGCTGCCCTGTGTTGATGGCACTGGGGACCCCATCTAACTACCCAACTTGGACAAGGTCCCATGGCACACACTGTCCCCATCTTGCACACACTGATTGTTCATATATTGTTTTTAGTTTTGTTTTTCCGTATTTAATGTTTTGTTTGTTTGTATCTGTCTAGTCAATGGTGATGTCCTGTGTGGATGTGCCGAGGTTGTGTTCATTGTTCTATGTTGCTGCAGAACAGGAACCTTTTATTGTAACTTAATTGTTGCTTTTAAATTTTCCTAAACTCAGGAACTAAAAGTCCCTTTTGCACATCACTGTTTGCTTTTCCACCACATCTGAAGAGCCATTAAGATTAGGCAAATAATACACATGACTGAGTCATGTGTTGTTCTTTGTATTGAGTGTTGCGTAACTCTGTTGTTTGAGTGGCTGTAATGAATGACTGTAAACTAAAGTTGCAGAAATGAAAAAGGAGATGTACAAGCACCGGTCTTCACGGTGGATGATCTGCTGAGAGTATTATTTATGTCTGCGTTACACAATTAGCAAATCAAGTTTTATTTCTCTTGTTCACTCGCTTTGTTTTCTCATTGAAGCTCCTTCTTTCTCATTCACTGCCTAGCTCTATTGACCAGCACTGCTTCATAAAAAATGTGTGACACATCTACACCGCATCCAAACATTAACATTAGAGTCACTGGAGCAGCAGCAGCGACTGTGACACACCGCTCAAGGAGGCTATTAAGGTACTTTTAAACACATGGCGCCCAATTGCTGCAATTATAGTGTCAACATTCGTACTCCTTCTATGCGTCATAACATAGTCACATCTGAACACACAGCCGTGATACACATATTTTTAGATTTAGTGTTTCTTACACTTCCTGAGTATATTGTTATATTTCATGTTCATCACGAATAAACATTCATAAATCTGCTTAGGACATCATGGAAAAAAGATGCTCCTTATATTTCAAGCAGTTGCCTGAGAAGTGATTAGTTGCCTGTACATCCATGAGTACATTGCAAACACAAACAGCTAATTCGGCATACTTTTTGTCCAAATTAATTTTAAAACCAAATTTGACAAAAAAATTAACACATAGACAAAAAAAACAGGGTTCAAGTTGTAGGCCACATCTAACCAACTTTCTTTTTTACAGCAAGTATATTGTTTATAGAAGCAGATTAATGCCCATGGTGTTTATGATACAATTATTTAAAATTTGTCAAAATCACTGTTACGTCACTAAAGGAAAATAGTGACCCTGAACGCCTAAACTGGGCCTCTCTGTCTCTGTCTCTCTCTCTAAGTGACTGTTGCATGATTAATGCTCACACGCACGTGCGCGCGCGCACACACACACACACACACACACACACACACACACACACAGTCTCATAGGAGATGAGGTCATTCAATTTGTTGATATGTTTCTAAGAAGAACAGACAGACAGGTACATGTATAGAGATCAAGTATCCATCAGATCATCTCCCAGCCTCGGCCAGCTGCAGGTTGCTATGGCACTGCTAAAACGTTACCATGGTAAACAATCCCAGAGTTGTCAAGAAGAAGTGTTGAGTTTCTGACAGAGAACTGAAGACTGAGGCTGCTGGATGTTGTTGACAAAAACAGATTATATTTTGGTGCAGACGCCATCTGAAGTCAACGGACAGAAGTAATCAATTAAAGGCTTTAAATGTCCAAATGAGGCGGTTTACAGATGTTTTATAGACACAAGACTTAAAGGGAAATTCTACTATTTGTAGAGCTTAAACAATTAGTGAGTTAAACATAGTTGAATGGCAGAAAATGTATCTAAAGAATAAAATGCAAATTTATATTTCCATCCACTTCTGTAATGCATATATTTGGAGTTGGTTCATAGAGATAAGCAGTAGTTGGCACTAATAATCCAGTCAGGTGCCATTTTACCAATGCAGAAGAAGAGCGCACAACTAGATGTGCCAGTCAGACTACAAATAGTGGAGGAAAAATACAGAAGACATGATGTAAATATGACATTTCTGTTCCATGTATTAATGTGAGAAACGTTACAGTCTCCTAATTGTTCCACACAGATCTGCCATTATTTTTTTCTCTGCAATGGAAAGCTTTAAGTAGTTACATTTAAGTAAAATGCTTCATGTGCGTTGTGATTATTTTGCCAAGTCTGTTTCCATTGCACTCTCTCACATTTAGCTTTTATCGTTTTATGATCATAATCTAAAATCCAAAATATTGGACAAATAAAAATGTTGACCTGATGGTGGCGGTAGATGAGACGTTCAGGGATCACCAACGTTATTACAATTCATCCTGAGGGGGGCATGAATATGGGGATCACCAAAGTTAGTAGGATTCATCCTCTTGGGACCACGAATGTCTGTACAAAATATCATGCCTGGTAGTTGTTGAGATATTTCTATCTGGACCAAAGTGGTAGACCGACTGACCCTGCACACCTAGAGCCACACAGCTAGCAAGGCTTAAAAGGAAAAGTTTATTTACAGTTCATCTTACTTTAAACCTACCCTTCTCATTTGAAGTAAAATCACTCTCTGACATACAGTACAGGCAAATCCTAAGCAACTTTTGAGTTGCCAGGTTGCATTAAAATCAGAGTGTAAAATAAAGGGAATATCAAAGTGTTTGGCCTCTGATACCATCTGTATATTTACAGTACTGGGTGGGTGGAGGTGGGGTATGAATGTGTGCTGCTGTACAATACATTTTATTTCCTGACAAACTAATAAAGCCTCTAACCTGAATATAAAAGAGAGAGACAGAGAGGTAGACAGGTTTCTCTCCTCGCGTCACTATGGAGACACTCACTGACTTCATGGATACACCTGTTAATATGTAACACAGAGCTGCACACACACACACACACACACACACACACACACACACACACACACACACACTCCGTGAACCGTCTCATCATGTAAAAAGAGACGATAGAAGAAAGCAATAATAACTCACAGTTCGTGTTGGTCGCATGTCCAGTAGTAAAACCCTCAGTAAAAACAATATTGTTGTGTTTATTACTACAGTATTTGTTGTTTGTTGTTCATCTGTGATTCAGTTTGTTTGTTGCATTTGAATCTTGATGTTTAAGACTTTGAGAATAAAGTCATTATTTTAGGAGAGAAAGGTCACAATTAGAACTGAAACGATTAGTCGATCGGCAGCTATTTTGATAATCAAATCATCGTTTAAGTCTTTTTCAGAGAAAAATAACACGATTTTAAAGTTTCAATTTCTTTTTTTTTAACATCTTTTAGCATTTTAAAGACCAATTGATTAATCAAGAAAATAATCTGTCATGGTTTTGAGTTTGAGTTTCTGTTGGTTTTGAGGTTCTGTTCTTGTTTCCTGTTTTGTTGTGTATTTGTTCTGTTTTCTGTTGTAGCCCGTGTTTTTTCCCTTCTCTTGTTTAGCTGTAGTTCCTGTCTTGTTTTCCCATGTGGGTCTGTATGTTCTGTTTCCTGTTTTATTTTGATAGTCTGTTTTCTGTCTTGTCTAGTTTTGCTTCCTGTGTTTTCCCGCCTTGTCTGATTGTCCTGATGTGTTCTACCTGTTGTGTCATCTGTCCCTTGTTAGTCCTCGTTATCCTGTGTATTTAGTCTTTGTGTTTCCCTTGTCTTGTGTCAGGTCATTGTTTGTAGTTTTCTTTCTTCTGTTTCGGCGTGTACTGTTGGTGTATTCTGTTTTGGATTCTACCCTGTTATCACTGCGTTTGGATTTTCTGTTCATTTGTTTTTTTTTCCACATTTTTGGAATTAGTTTTGCCAGCTGCATTCTGGACTTGCTCTGTTGGTATGAACCTTGCTTTTTGTTGAATAAATCCTCTGCTCAACCTACCCTTGGCTGTGCACTTTGCATTTGGGTCCAAACCTCACCTTTCCCTGAAGATCGTGACATAATAATAATAATAATAATAATAATAATAATAATAATAATAATAACACTATTATAAAGTTGCATTTTTTTCTTTGTGTCTGTTGGGTGTTGATTTTTACTGGCCAAAAGGAATGGGTTAAGATAGCTGGTTCCATTTTGGAACTGGTTCTCGGACGGCAAAATACCCAGATTTAGGATTTTTCATTCCTTTTATTGCTCCAAAAGACTCTCTGGTTCTGCTGCATCAATTTCGGCTTCTTATTTGTTTTTCACTGTCTATCGTGAGTCCGACAATGTTGTACGGTAGTGCAATGTTAAATCAGTTGAGTACTCTTATTCACCACATAAATAGTACACGTAAAGACCTTCAGTATTTGGAGTAAGTAGCTTGTGTACAGTAGGCGGCATCTGTTAATTGAATGTGTCTGATACATTCAATGAACATTTTATATATTATGCTGCTCATCTCAGTTTCAACATGCATTACACTAAAAACACTAGTGTTTTTGCCCTTTCAGCCAAGAAAAAAGTGATTAGACATCTTTGAGTTGCAATTATTTTAGCCTTTTGAAAATGTTGAAGGGAAAATCTATTACGATTCTATCAGGGATACGAAAAGATTTGGATTCGATAAAATGCTACCGAACCACATCCTTCCTGGCAACATAGTGAGTTGATGGCGTCATTTGACCTTAAGATACCTTACAGTACCACCCGACTGACCACCGCCACCTCCCACTGATTTCACTTTGTCGCTGTGAACCCAAACTAACAGCTCTGTAAGCGAGCAGAAAACTGACATTGGATTGACAAGACAATTGATCTGGGAGGAGTCGCGACGGCCACTGGTGGCCTGGGCGAGCTCAGTTTGGCCGTCCCGTGAGCTCCGCCGCCGCCACTGGCCTGTCAGTCTGTTGTGCTGTTAAACAACTGCAGTCAATCCATCCCGCCATCTGACTGCGTGTATGGAGACAGACTTTATACAGCATCACTGCTCGCCTTTTGTCACTCTGACCGCCATTCACTCTCTGCACAGCGTTCTGCAGCTGCTTCACACAGCAAACAACGCTCTGGAAACAGAAAGTGTCTGCTCTCCGCTAGCCATTGTGCAGCTAAATGTTTGGACCTGGCTGCGGTGTCGGCAGCGGCGGGACTGCCCGCTCCACGACGCCACGATTCACACAACAATACGCTTTTCAAACTGACCTCTGGCTGGAAAATAGGCTTAATATCCGCACAGCAGCAAAGCGACTGACTGTTTACCTTTCACACACACACACACACACACACACACACACACACACACACCTCCGCCGCGGTGTGTAAAGTCACAAAAGCCGTCACAGTTTGATGTGCAGTGTGACCACGCGAGCTGACACACGACCTGTGAGCCATTCACGTGTGTGTGTGTGTGTGTGTGTGAGAGAGGCCAAAGACAACCACTTAAAGAAGTTGTGACTTTGCTGCAGGGCCTCATGGGTAATCTGGTTTGACGGACAGGCAGACGGATCGACAGACAGGTGACCAGCGATAACGTGTCAGACCGATGCCATGGTGACAGAACGATGGTGACTGTGTGTGTGTGTGTGTGTGTGTGTGTGTGTGTGTCCTTTGACCTCTTCATTTATGGATAGCTTGTAACGTCTCTGTTGCAGTCGACATAGGAAAAAAACCTGAAATGTAAAGTGGGTTTTGTGTGAGTTAAATCCATACAACCAGCACTCTAACATTTCTATTGTGTGTTAGGTGTCAGCCAGGCACCGCCCACTACAGTGCACCTGCAAACCAGAGTCTGGGAACTTCAGTAGCTGCAACATCCAGAATTTTATCAATCTGGTTGTGTCAAGAAGGTTGCCTGAATTCATGCATTCTTATAGAGAAACAAGTTAAAAAATTATGAAATCTACACAAAGTTTTGATGGCAGACAGAGCTGAGGACGATTATATTATAAAGCTCATGTTAACTTCCTTTTCAGCAGAGAGAAAATCCCATTTTTACCGGCACAAGCTACTGGCAAGAATACATTGACATAATACCAGCTTAAAAAGTAGTTGGTGGCCACCGTGTTAGCAAGAAGCTGCCAGTTTATACCTTTTTCTATAAATATTTATCCAGCAGACACGGAGCAACATTAGCTTTAACCTGGAGTCATGTTTGTATTCACCTGATGAATTGAAGTGCAATATTTACTCTATTTTTAAAAACTAAATCTGTCTCTTTAGCTGCGGAATGCTCAACTTTCTTCACTTTGTTTTGTGGTACTGAGCAGGTAGTGTAGCTTATCAAAGCTTTTTTTAAGAGGTGTCTGCAATGGCTAGATTGATGAGAGCGTTGAGAGGAAAACAAAACAGTAAAGCTGCAAACTAAAAAACTAAAACAGAAAGAGGCTTTAGTGCTCAGAATAGCTGAGGAGAACTGCTCCTCTGTGGGTGTGTTACTACGAGGGACCCCTTTCACATTACTCATAGACAATGAATCCATTATTAATATAGAACTGTACTTATTAAATAAATAACTAGTGCAGCTTCAAAGGAATCATTTTACATTTTGGGCAATACATTTTATGTCACGGTTCTTCTGTTGAAGCCGTTTTTCGTTAATAAATCTTTTAACTCTTCCTGCTGCCTCTTCGTCTCCTCTCTGCACTTTGGGTCCAAATCGGCACCATTCTGACAGTATCTGTCATATAAGTTTTACACACACAATACAAGATTTATATCAAGTTTGGTATATATGTCTGCAGTTTTTCCCAGTTTGGTGTAGAAGAACTAGATTCAAGGTTCTGACCTCAAAACCATCCAACACCTTTGGGGTGAACTGGAACACCGACTGTGAGCCGGACATTATCACGCATCAATCGGTGTTGGACCTCACTAAAGCTCTTGTGGCTGAATAGGAGCAAATCCCTACGGGTGGTAAGTCTGAAACTAAAAGAGTGGAGGCTGTTACAGCAGCAGATTAATGCCCATGGTTTTGGAATGACCTGTTCAACTATTACATACAGGTGTAATATTTGTCTGTCCACATACGTTTGGCCTTCTAGTGTACATTATCTAAGATTTTAAATCTCTGCAGGCTGGTTTTCGTTGTGAGGTAAATTGGACTTGTTTGTGTAGACAGTAGTTTAGTTAATCTCTCTTGCAGACAACACAATTCAATTGCTTACAGCACTTTACTGAGTACTGCTGTGTCTCTGTGTGTGTGTGTGTGTGTGTGTGTGTGCATGCGTGAGTAATCTGTGTCTCTTTGTTCCAGTGGATTAGCAGATTAGCTCTACTGTCTGATGTAACTGTGACTCACCTCATTAAACTGAGTGATGAACAGGTTGATAGAAAGCAATGGAATTATAATCTGAGCAGCTAGCACTACAGCTAGCTAACCCTTAGACATGACAAATGTATACCTCGTGTATGCAAGTTTGATTCTCCTTTTATGCCAATGGAGGCCATCTGTAGAGATACAGTAGACAAAGTTGACTTTGTTTTATATGAAATCTGATTTGATTCAAAATTAAAATCTATCTACTTACCTACCTACTTTAGTGCTAAGAATAACATAATTACATAGCAGTGTGTGTAATCATCTTACAGTATGACGCTTATCAAAGTGCTGAGTCATGTTTCCACTGTATCTCAGCTCTTATGTAACACAGACAAGCTTTCAATCATACCATCAGCCTGGATTTTTTTTTTAATGAGTCCATCACATTAGACAGAGACTCCATGTGGGGCCAAGGAGGCTCCAAACTGTTTTGTTAAACTGATGTAGGCCACCCTAAAATGAAAAAGTGGCTTAATCCAAGTTTTCACTGGTCTCACTTGTTGGAAATGGATAACCTAAAAAATAAGTAAAACTCACAGTTTTTTGCACTTGTTCTTCTTTTACTGCATGACTGTCTGAATGTGAGTGTGTTACCTGTTAGCAGCTCCTTCAAGGTGTTGTACCAGGTGTGTATGTGTTCTACGGAGGCGTTGTGGAGGTGCACCGTGTCCTCCTCTAGCCTCCTTCCTCTTCTTCTGCAGCAGAACAGAGCCACGCCGAGCACGGGTCCCCCCGACTGCTGGCCTGCAGCTCGCCGCCGCTTCACCTTCACCGCGAAGACATCCTGCAGCAACATCACACCTGGCTGAAGCACGCACGCCTCACCTGCAGGGAGAGAGGTAGAGTTAACACACAGCACGTGAACACAAAACAAACTGCTCACTATTTAGTGAAAGTGCAGACTAGTTTGAAAGAATTGTGATGTCTGCGAACAATATTATTAGTAATAATAAAATAAACTCTGTTTTGTAGTTTAGAATTGTGTGGATAACATCTGTTTAGATGGCTGCAAAGAGGAGGTGTATTTTGTCCACCCCCCTTGTCAGTCAGGAAAATATGAAAGCATACTGCTACTGGTTGATCTGTGTTTACATTAAAGTAGCTATATGTAACTTTCAGTTTGTGTTGATTCTAGGCACCGCTTTGGACAAAAGTGGTAGTGTTTTTACCACACCTGCTGTCGTAAAGGTCTTTTCTTCAGGGTGCTGTATATGATCCACTGTAGATTACTGAGTTAGCGCCACCGGGAGGTCATATAGTCGCAATGAATATTTTGCTCAGACAGAAAATCATTCATTTACAATAACAGAATACGTTACAGATGCATCGTTGCATTTCAAGTGTTGCATACGGTAACTTAGCCTACTTTGGATGTATCGTGAGCTAAACTGGGTATTAAGAGATTGTCATAGCAACCAAAGTAGTAATAACTTATATAGCACATTTCATGAAACCCACGGACGCTTTACACAGGTACAGGGGGACAAGGGAAAAGAAAATAGTAAGCCAACACAAACACGGACTAATAGGAATAAAACGTCCTCACTAAATGGAAGGGGGGAGTAATTTAATCTAGGCTACTGGCGTACAACCACATTGCACATTTTAAAGTTATTTTATTAATGAAATAGACATATTACATACCTGAGGGTCAATTCGGGGATGTTTTTGAATCATTTACAATCCCGTAATTGTCTCCATCTGTTGAAAGCCCAAGTGTGACTCGGTTTTGCCCGTTGTCTTTCACTTTCCCTTTTAGCTTTTAGTTGTTCTTTGTTTAATTTCCTTCTTTTCTGTGATGGCCCTGCCCCAGTATCAGCCATAACTACAGCAGATAACTTCTGAAATAAAATTAAAATTAAATTAGGCCTACATAAAGACATCTCCTGTTACCTTTTACCTGCATACTTACTAACACAGGCTTTTCTGGTGTTCAGCCGAAATCTGTGACCTGTCAGAATGTGTTACTGTAGCGCCGTCTACCTGCCGTAAATCATTTTGTGACTTTGCGGTAAAAAAAAATCGGACCCGGGCAGAGGCATTAATAAAAACTAAAACTAGCGTTCTTTTCACTGTTAGTCTCGTTTGCTGTTACAGGTCATTTATGATCATCAGATTGAACATTACACAGTTTCAGAAACGTGTAAAAGTTACATATAGTCACTTTAAATAATACCATTAACGGTTTTAATCACTAATCCATTGATCAGCAGAACGCAGAGTAGGCCTACAGTAGCACCTGTCAATCAATGAGTGTAATCAGGGACAAATTCGGAAATCTGATCGGTCCATGTTCGATTAATCATCCAATCCTCTGAGGATGTCAGCAGGGCTCAGACAGCACATTTAGAGTTACATAACACACACACATGCACGCGCACACACACACACACACACACACACACACACACACACACACACACACACACACACACACACACACACACACACACATTTTATTCATGTAGCAGAGTCTGCCTGTTGTCTGTCCCAGTGGCCGACGGCGGTACTGCAACTAAAAAAAAATCCACTGAAGCCCGAATAATTTCCCCACCCTTATAACAAAAGAGTGTAAATTATTACTTCTTTTATTATGACTTTTGAATTAAACCATGACAATTCAATATTTCCAAAACTTTCCTACCTACTTACCAATGTGTAGGGCTGAAACAATTGATAAATTACTCGATAAGTCTATAAATAGAAAATTAACTATTTTAATAGAGATATAGATTTGTTCCTTCTAAAAACATTTAGTTTTGCAGACATCATTCACTCCTCTCTGTCCTGCTGTATTTTACAGATATGACAGAGCTACAGCCCCTCGACTCGCCTCTTCTGTCGAGCCGTGATGTTTAGTCTGCAAATGTCTAGGGTTTAAGGGAAAATCGTGTTTGTTGAAGGCCGCTAAAAAACTTAAATATTGAATAATTGAATCCTTATCTAAAAATATGAAGTGAGCCACAACATACTGCTGAGATATAGGCTCTGTTTCAAAGTTGTATTTTTAGTTTTTAGTGTAGTTACAAAGGTCAATGGGATTTTGAATGAGGTTTTCTAACTTCTGGAACAGAAGTTCTGATTTCACTTTAACTCTCTATGATTAAATAATCATAATAATTATAAAGAAACATTCTAACTTTGGTGGTTCCGGCTTCTGAAATGCTCACATTTTTCTGTTCTTCTTTTCTGTTTTATATCACTGTAAACTGAATAAATTTGAGTTTTTTTTTAACTTTTGGTCAGACAAAATAAGACATAAAGACGTCAGCTTGGATTCTGGGAACTTATGATGGACACTTTGTACTATTTCCTGACATTTTATCAAAAGATTTATCGAGAAAATAATGGCCAGATTACTTGGCAATTAAATGAATCATAAATTAATAATAAAACAAGTTTCAGACACATGTCACATCAGGGCGACAAACATCTGTACATGGAAAAACAAAATCCTTAATGAGATATTAATACACTACTACAATACACAGATATTAAAATCCATCCAGAATTTTTTTTATTATTTATTCATCCAGATTTAAACCTCTGATGTTTTGCTTTAATTATGGGCCACACCAGAAGTTTAAAAATGCTCTTATTATGGCTCAAGCTCTGTGTGTTGTGTCATTTCTTTTAATGATTAACCGACTGTTGTTAACACGTCCAATAATCAATAAAAGGAAATTGCTTGAACTACAACAAACATGTTGTCAAAGAACACAACACAATACAGTTTAAAATATATAGTAAACAGCTTTGAACCACTCAGAGAGGACAGATCCATCAGAGACTAGTTATATATGATGATAGCTGATTAACTCCCTCTCTCTGTGAATTACCCTCCTGCTGTTATCAAATACCAAAAACCCAAAACCACCCACCCCTCTTCCACCCGCAGAGGCCAGCGTCCATATGTCAGGGTCACAGTGTGTGGCAGTGGTCTGTCTGTTGTCATCACTTCATCCTCTGCTCATTGTGTTCATTTAATATTGTAAATAGTTCAAGTTATTTACTTTATAACTTTATTATTTGCTTATTTACACATCCAGCAGACCCAGAGCAACATTATTGTCCCTTTGCAGTTGCATTAGTGTCCACCTGACAAATGTAAGTCTAATATTCAATTTATTTTACCTCTAGTTTGGTCTACACCAACTCCTGAGTAGAATATCTGGTAAATGCTTAATGTTCTACTTTCTTCACCAGCTAGACACTAACTTTGTCAGTCTGCTGTCTGGTGCTGAGCAGGTAGTGTACAGTTGGTTTATCAGAGCTTGTTTGATGGAAACAGCTGCCTGCTGCTGGAAACAAGGTTGATGAAAGGTGGTGGAAGAGATCCAAAACAATAAATGTGCCATTAAACCAAAACTATGATGTGACACATAAAAGAGGCAAAAAAAAGCTTGGTTTGTTACAGAGAATTATCCCTTTTTATTAGGGATCAAGTTTTGTCGGCCAAGATCACAATCCGAGTCCTTTAATATTTGGTATCTGTCAATTCCGAGTTCTACGTATCCAATACCTTTATTTTGGACGAAAAAGGACGGTCAGTGCCGGCTTAAACTGAGAAGTTGCTACCTGAATATTTTGTACACTGCTCTTTGCTAATTAGTCACTCACAAGTGTGCCAAAAATGAATATTCACATTCAAACACTCTTATCTTTATTCTATATAATTTATATTTTCTCTCACATATGCAGTGAAATGCTTCACTGTGGAGACTGGCTGTCATAAAGAACAGCAGCGCTCCATTAGCAGGCTAAGGTCGACAAAACACAGCATAATACAGAAGGCTTTATTTTAGGCAATAACGATGCATTAAAATCAGCCCAGATCGCCCCATCTTCAATTTTGATTCATTGATTTCCTTCTCTATACACACAAATGTACAGAGTGTAAATAACAAAAATTAAATTGGAAGAGAGACAAATTTCCCATCCACCCCAATAAAGATGACTCTGATCTGAGTTGACAGATCCCACAGAGTTGCTGCACACACACACACACACACACACACACACACACACACACACACACACACACACACACACACACACACACACACACACACACACACAGTGTATTGCCTGTCACAGGTAGCGTGTTGGTTATTTCCAGATGGAGATGAGTTTCCCATCGTTCCCTCACCGACCCAGTGTGCCAATGCACGCACACAAGCATGCACGCACACAAGCATGCATGCACGCGCACACACACACACACACACACACACACACACACAGTGGCAGTCCAGTCTCATGGTGACCAGGCCATGTGGCTCACTGTGGGGAGTTATGGATCATACATAGTTTATACACACACACACACACACACACACACACACACACACACACACACACACACACACACACACACACACACACACAGTGTATTGCCCGTCACAGGTAGCGTGTTCCTCAATGTTACTTCACATTACCGGACTCTCCTGGATAATGTAACAGTTATATAGGTGTATATTCTGACCATTCTAAACCAGTTTTAATCATTTCAATTTTGTTTCTGAGAAATCAGCTTATCAGAACGACTCTAAATACTACAATACCCATGAGCCGTGACCGCTGTTGCCATGGCTATGGTAATAAATTCAGAACTTTTAGTTGTTGCAGTAGAGAATAAAACATGGCGCCTATTTGCTGAATTCATTCAAAATTAGTCTGGATCAACAGAAGTACGTTTCCAGGACAAAACCTAACATTCCTCACCTTCCGCTCTCTGCGTGTTGCTGTTCTCAAATTCCCTTCTTTTCAGGAAACAACAACAAAAGGCAAGTTTTGAAGAAAATTTGGATCGTGCAATGAGGCAGACCTGCTTGGTTTTTTCGGGGAATGATTGTAAAGATTTACAAAGAATAGGCTGTGTTAACGGCATTTACTATCTAACTGGGACGTTTTGGGACCGATGAGTACACACGGCAATAGACTGGTAAAAGCAAATTACGTTTAACCATGTATCCAGCTAATTTGAATAGCTAATGTTACCGTATTGTGTGAACAGTTAACTTAATTTAATATTTGATGTGGCCTTTTTTTGTAAGGTGAAAATGTTCCACCAAAACAAGTTTCTTCCAGAGACTATTTTGCACCGCCCAAGACGATTGTGATTGGTTTAAAGAAATGCAAACAACCCAGAGAGTTTATTTCTCCTATCCTAGAATGTATCTGCGGTGCAGCCAGACTAATTCAAAATTGACCCAGAATGCAAAAGTGAATTAATATAAACCTCAGATTGTATTATTAGTTTTCTGAACACCGTAATCATTAGCTTCCGTTAGCAGCCCACATAACAGAATTTAAGCTCGTGATTTGATGTGTCTAACTGAAATACACCTTGGGAGTCGTAATGAACTTCTAACCTTAACCTTTTTTTTTTTAAATCAAAGAACAAGATGTCTTAACACAGTTGTTCCTCTTTTGTACTGAGGAGAATTTAATGCTGATCCAAGTCATAAGCAAGTGCTCTTGGAATCACCTTACATCGTCTATTGAGAAAATGAATGGGACAAGATTTCTCCTCCCATTTGAAACTCTCTGAAACTATTGAAGTCCGTCTGCATGTATATTCCATGATTTTATGTTAGTACAAAACAGTACTTTGATTTCTTATAAACTAACTGCAAATTGGGCTGGGTGTCATTTGGAATGCTTTTATACTACTGCGGGTACGATACCTGTCTATCTGTCTGTCTGTCTGTCTGTCTGCCTGTCAATTCAGGTCTCCCTGACAGACAGAGAGACATGCTGCTGGGTGAAACAGGATAAATTCATGTGTACAAATAAACAACAGCTGATATATATATAGAAATATCTAATCAACACACACACAGCATGCTGACAGGCTGACTCTGTGTGTGTGTGTGTGTGTGTGTGTGTGTGTGTGTGTGTGTGTGTGTGTGTGTGTGTGTGTGTGTGTGTGTGTGTGAGTCAGTGATTGTCAGTGAGTGTGTGTGTATGTGTGTGTTAATCTCCTCACACTGAGAGACTCTAATAACCCCCCACGGGCCGAACCAACTGCTCTATACTACTGCCAACACACACACACACACACACACACACACACACACACACACACACACACACTGCTGGCTTAATGACATTACCTTGGATGAAATACAGCAAAACAGATTGGCATCAACCACACACACACACACACACACACACACACACACACACACACACACACACACACACACACAGAGTATTTACACTTTCATCCTGCTCCACTAACCAATCTGTCTGAATGGCTTTCAACTGAAAACAAACACACAACACAGGACAATACCTAAAAAATAAAACCATTATATTACCACAATGATACCAAAATATTACCACAACGTGACTACACCGGAGAGTGTTAACCTTTAAAGGGTCAGTCACACTCCTGTTTTAGTTCCTTACGTTTCACACACTAAAACTGTGTCTGTAAATGTGTGCGTTTTAGTTGTTTTATGTTTTAGCAAGCTGGAGATGTAGTTAGCCTGATATCAAGCTTCTGCTACTTCCTGTAATCGCAGGAGAAGGAATCTCTTTCTGTTAGCTTTTACTGTGATCAGAGCTGCAGGAGACCAACATGGCTCAGATGCTGTATGACAGATGCTCAGAGGCCGGCACCTGCAATCAGTCCAGGCAGTAGGGGTTGAGAAAGAAAGAATAAAGAAAAGACTCACGTAACGATTGCAATTCTTCTTATTCTTATTCCTAAAATCTATTTTTGGACTGTGTACAGTACAACAGTCACACATTAGAGTAATCTATGCTGCGTCTGAATTCCCCTGTTTACTCATTAAGTGAATTGACATCTACCGGTTGTGATCACCTTGCACCTGTATTTGAGCAAATATATTTAGCGGAGCCAATTAGATATGTTCTCCCACACAGCTCTGGCATCAGCTGCAGCTCATGTTATTGTTACAATAATCATGGTCAGAATGTGTTGGTATTTGTGATTTATTATTTGTTAAAATTGAATTGTTTGAGTGATTATATAGCTTTGTGTGTTTGTGTGTGTGTGTGTGTGTATGTGTGTGTGTGCGTGCGTGCGTGTCCAGATGTCATGTTTCAGGTGGTCTCAACATGGCAAAACTTCTCCATTACAGCACCAGCTGCCTCAACATACACACGGTATGCCTGTCTGTCTGTAGTCTGTCTGTCTGTCTGTCTGTCTGTCTGTCTGTCTGTCTTGCATCAGCAAGACGACATGAGTCGTCATGTGACCACGACACCCCGTTACCATACTGACCTGTGGGGGTCTCCGGGGTGATGGGGATCCATGTCAGCCTGGTTTGGGTAAGCAGGACGTCGTGACTCCTCTTCCCCAGTTTGAAGATCCCACGCAGCACAACACACTCACTGACACACACAAACACAACATGTTTCTCATTTACATAGTTTCATCAATGAATCAATCAATTTAATACTTTAAATCCATTCTTTTCGTTTTACTTTGGTAAAGTTTTGACTGCAGGGCTTTTACTTTGAATGAGTTTATGATTGTTGATACTTTGTAGATACTTTAACTGAAATGAAGGATTTAAGGATCTTCTGTTCTTTCATATGTTGTATATAAACCAACCAGAGAGCTCTCTATGGTTCTGTGTGGAACCTACTGAAGGAACCCTCAGAAAAAACACTCACCTGTGCTCCTCTTCCTCATCCACCTGCTGCTGCTCTTCTTCTTCCTCCCGCTCCCCCTCCTCCTCCTCCTTCTTCTTCTTCTTCTTCTTCTTCTTGGCGCTTCGTTTTTCTTTCTTCTTTTTCTTCGTGCTGTCCCTCTGTTCTCCTTGCAGCTCCTCCTCAGGCTCCGACATGTTTACGGGCTCAACGGACGACCAAAACAAACAAACAAACAAACTCCGGTATGAGTTTGTTCCTCTTTGATAAACAAAGCGGCAGCTAAACACACGGTAAGCTGATCACCTCTGAAGGTTATGTTGTATTTCCGGGGTGTCGTCGCTATGGAGACAGGCAGCAGCTTTTCTGGACTCAAAGCTCGGGCACGCGGCAGATTCACCGGTGTTTAGGGCGTGCGCGCTCCCGCGTGTATCCTTCATCCAAGCGGGAGTTCGCACACATACGGTGAGTAAACTTAAGCATTTTGAGCGATTATAAGGCAGTTCTGATTGATAATGTCCCAGTGTTTGCAGTTGTAGGGAGTAGCCTACCTAGGTACATTTAGCCTACTCAAATAGCCTACTATACTTAAATACAGTTTTGAGGTAGGCCTACTTAGTGTATGTCCTACTTTACTTGTGTATTTCCATTTTATGCAACTTTTTACTAAATTAGGCTATAAGTTACTTTGCATATTTTGCATGTTTAAAAAAACATTTATAATCTACATAAGTAGCAATGCAGTGTAAAAGTCCTGCACTCAAAAAACCTAATTTAAGTAAAAGTACAAAAGTATTAGCATCAAAATGTAGGCCTATAAGTAGGCCTAGTCTAGGCTACTCATTATGCAGAAGGGCCCTTTTCGGAATAACATACTGTATATTATATTATTAGATTATAATTATAGGTAGATTAATGTAGGCTACATAGCCTATTATTTTAATGCTGGTAAAGGTGGGGCAAGTTTGGCAGCTTCTTTTCTGCTCTTTAGATCAGCAAGTTGCCAGGTTAGATTGAGGGTTGCCAGTTTGATCAGTATGTGTGACTTTTGCTGCTTTTTGTCTGAGGTCATGTTCAGTCAGTTTTATTTCATTAATGAGTCAACATCTCTCTGTAAAACTGCCTTATGAGTTTTTAAAGGTTCTGAAAATCTTCTCAATAGGCATCATTTTACAACCAATCACAATGTTTGTTTACAATAACTTCTGGGTAGAAAACTTCTGCGTAAAGTAGCCTATAGCCTACAAACAATTTTATTGCGCTGCAGAAACAGGGGCGAGTTATTTTAAGGGTGTGAAAAATGGGTTCAATATTTACTTTGGTGACTATGGGGGTGAAAGAATCGGTCAAAAACTGTGTTCACGTTCACTTCGCCCACTGGAATCAATACACTCTGGACCTGCTGTATCAAAAGAGGCGTGGCAGTGGCGAAACCCACATGAAACATATACAGGAAATTACTCTTAGTTGCGGCGTCTCACTTCTAAACTTTCTCTGGTGCTCAGTGGTCAACTTTGAATTAATGGGGCACCATCTTGGAATGCAATATGCAGTTTTTTCTTAATATTTATATCTAATTGACTTCCCCAACTCCAATAAAGAGCAGCACATAGCAGCTTCTCAAATGGCACTAAATATGGAGCAAGAGCCAGGAGGTGATTAGCTTAGCTAAGCATAATGACTGGAGGTAGTGGCAGTGAAATAGCTGTCAACAGTTAAAAATACACATAACAACACCCCTATATACTATTAAGTCTTCTACGGACACTGCACACTTTTCTTCTACTGTAAATGGTTTTAAAAGACACATGCCAACCAATCAGAAAGCAGTATGTTCCCTGGCTGTGGTATAAACACCATATTATGATCGTGTGTGGTGATGACAGATGGCTGAGTTTAAGCTGCATTAATCAGTGTTATGATCAGCCAACAGACTGAAACACAAAACTCTATCACAAAGACTTCTGCTAATACTATTAATACTATTAATACTGCTAATACTGCTGCGGTTACTACAGTAGCTATATTCTGAGTGTAAATGAAAATGTCAACATGATGTTTGTATTAATAACTTTTGCCAATAAAGAATATACACAGATCCGCTTTTTCAAACAGTTTTAATTTAAATTTTCCTCATATCTCTATATTTATCTAGTGTTTTGTAATTTAACTTAAAGCTTTTCTTAGCATTGTAATTGTTACCAAAAAAACTTGGTATGTTTGTACCATGGATGTACTGGTTTGTTCCAGATATCCAGTAGGTGTTATTACAATAGTTTCTGTTCCATTATGACGAATCTTTATGCTGTAGACTGACTCTCTTTCATTATTATTCCACTTTAACAGGGAGGCTAAATGGTGGGATATGGCCACCATATTGTCCCTGTTGACTTACACACACACACACACACACACACACACACACACAGCAGGACAGCAGTGTATGGAAGGGGGCTCTCATGCATAAACAAGATCATTTTCATAAATTAAAATCTAGCCTGCAGAACGAACATCTGTGCTCTTCACACACACACACACACACACACACACACACACACACACACACACACACACACTGGTTTTGTCCTTCAGTCTGTGTGATAATGTTGTTAACATGTTAACAGGGTTTTCTCTGTAAGGAGATATGTGTTTTCTCTTCATGTGTTCATCATTCTTGGAGCCTGAACTCCACTTTAAATAACACTGTTGTCATGTGGAAACCTTGTATCTCCAACACATCAACCTTCAATATCGCTTTAGCTGACGCTGTACATTTTTTAAGGACATTTGCAGGTTGTGTTCTCCAATAATATTGAAAAGGCTTAGTACAGTTTATGACAGACCATTTGACAGCAGCCATGTGGGAAGTTGGATTGTTGAACTACCTTAAAAGCACAACAGTTTAACAGAATTTCGGAATTAGGTTCCAATAACAGCTGTTTTAACAATCTAAATATCTGCAGATTATTTTTTTTGGATTAATTGTTCAAAATTAGTCAAAACTGCCCATCACAATTTCCCAGAAGCCAAGGTAATGTCTTCAAATTCCTTGCTTTGTCTGACCAGCAGTCTAAAATCCAAAGAAAATCAGTTTACTATCATAGAAGACTAAAAAGACCAGCAAATATTAACTTTTGAAGGCTGAAACCAAAAAGAAATGACAATATTTTTTATATATATGCTTTATTTTAACCCCTTTATACATAGTTACAACAGGTAGTTGTAAGCATATATGAGGACATTTTAAGTGTTTATTAATTTACAGTATTTGTCAACAATTATGTTTATACAGCAGCCTTTGTGTACGGGTTCCCACAGGAGGAATTATAGTTGTTGACAAATTACGTTAATAAACACTTATAGCTATGCAACTACATAACAGATTTTTATAAAACTATTTATTCAGTGTTTACTTATACATGCTAAATAAGGAAATTGAAGTAAAGTGTTACCAAAGTGACTTGGTCCATCCAACAGTCAGATCGTTGTCTGCAGCAGAATTAAGCATGACCAAACCTGGAGATAAAGGGTTTTTATGTGACACTGATGACATTTTATAAATATATCACCTGACTGATAGATTTTTATATATAAATGTGATATTTAAACATTATGAATAGAGCTGAATTTGACTAACGAATTTAGAACTTGACCAAACTGGACTGAAGAGGACTTAACTAACCTGGAAAAAACTGGTTACACCCACAGTAAACTGGACTGAACGGAGGTGTTTTGTTGTGTTGTTGATGATAAACAGAGTCTCTCAGATCACGTTGTATTCCTTTTATTAAAAGGCCTTTATAAACATCTATCTTATAAAATATGAACAAGAGTCACATGAATGGTTAACAAAACGCTACAGGAACGTTATAAAAAGCAAAAAGTAAAAACCACATGAACAACATGAACACTTCGGCCCAACGCCGGCTCAACACCAGCTCAATATCGGCTCAAAGCCGCCTTACGCACAGACCCAAAAATAGAGAAATCTTTATTCTTTCAACATTTGGAATTATCTGCTGAGCATCGCTCAGGTTTGAACAAAATTGCATAGTTTCCTCCAGATTATTGCTTATTGATTATTGGTTATTGATTATTTTTTCGTGATAATATGGACAATTAACGAGACATTCAGAGAACGTCTTCTGCAGGATGAAGCGCTACAAAGAAGGTTACATCATCAACATGACATCGTCATCGACATCATCGCCCTCATGATGAGGAGGGGTGGTAAAGCCTAATGCAGACAGAAAGAAGAAAAGAAAGGAAGGAGGAAGGATAGGAAGAAAGACAGCTATGAAATGATAGACATACACAGAACTGTCTCTCTCTCCATATAACTGTTCGTCTTTCTGTCTTCATCGGTCTCTCTGTCCTCCTCGTCCTCAGGAGTCGTGGAAAATGGCGTTCAGCTGGGCGTTCATCATCCGCTCGTGGTGTGAGTGTCCGTCAAAGCCCATCAGCCCGTCCACCTGCAGCTCACCGCACCGCGGGTTGGACCCCCCGCCGCCATAGATGGCAGGGTGTCCCCCAGCTCCACCACCCCCATAGTGCACGCTGAAAGAGAAACTCTTGTCGTAGTCTGCCGCTGCAACGGTCTCATGCTTGAAGGACGAGAAGTTCCCGTTGATGCTGAGCGGTGGGCTGAGGGGCGGGTCAAACGGCGGGGCGTCCGACACCAGGACGCCATCAAAGAAGGGCTCCATCGAGCTGTAGGGCTGACCTTTGACCTGGTGGAAGATGTGGGAGGGCTCCATGGTGCCGTAGGGCGGGCTGGGCAGGCCGGCCGTCAGCCCGGGGCTCTGGTAGGAAGAGTAGTGTCCAGGATAGGTGGCAGCACCGGCGGGGGGAAGGTGAACTGGCAGGTCGGGGGTCTGCTCCGGCAGGAAAGTCCGAGGATTCAGCTGCAGGCAGCCTGCCACCAAGTTAGTGGTCGGCTGAGACAGACCTGAGAACAGAGAGACAATAATCAGTCAATACTGATCAATACACATGCTGTGTCTAAGTCTTACAGAGCTGCTAGCTGGTCATAGTTAGTCTTGTTGTCACATGACAACATTTTTTTCTCCACAACTGTGGAGTTGTCAAGATTTTGGTGGGTTTCACTGATATTTGAATATTAAAAACCCTCCCAGGTTGAATCTACATGCCGATCACTTTTCCCTATACATGTCAATTTCATCAGACAGGGTCTTTGTCACCCCGGCACATTTTGTTGCTGTAAGGTGACTGACCTTTGCAGAGTGCCTGGACGAAGCTCATGAGGTCGGGTGCCTTGCCGGAGCGCAGGACCTCACTCAGGGCCCAGATGTAGTTCTTAGCGAGGCGGAGCGTCTCGATCTTGGACAGTTTCTGGGTTTTGGAGTAACAAGGGACGATTTTCCGCAGACTCTCCAGAGCGTCGTTCAGCCCATGCATACGGTTCCTCTCCCGGGCATTAGCTTTCATCCGACGGACTTTAAACCTGCAGAAATACAAAGAAAATACAATGTTAGCTGTGTTATTAATTATCATTTCTGTAACTTCCAAGTAGTGATAGTGCAGCTAAACAAATGTCTGCAAACGCAAGTAGTTAGCTTAGCTTACATGCATTTTGGCAGCAATTGCTGCTCAATGTGCAATATGTAGTCACTCACATGGAACAGAAGACATCCACAAATAGGTTTTTAGATCATATCCTTCAAAAGTTTGATTTTGTTATTGTATCTTCATGAAATAATGATTTTGCCACCTGCTCACATTTCAGTTCTGTCCCTTTAGAGATGATCACAATCCTGCTCCTCTGAGGATGAACCTTGTTTAATGACTGCATGACTTTTCCTCTATAGCGCCACCCTCAGGACAAACTTTACATTTTTGTGCATTTTAGCTAAAAATATTAGTTTTTAAAAGACATCAATCTCCTTCACCTCTGAATACGAGCCTTCGTCATCTTCTTCTTCTTAGGCCCTCGCCTCTTGGGTTTGTTCTCGCCGTCCTCCTCCTCCTCTTCGTCCTCATCATCCTCCTCCTCTTCCTCCTCCAGCTGTTGCTGGCTATCCTCCTCCTCCTCTCCTCCTCCCTCTGAGGGGCTGTTAAGCTCCTGCTGCTCCTCCGACTCCACTGACTCCTGCTCCTCTCGCACAGATCTGGTCATGATGCTGATTCTCTGTTTGAGACTAAAGAAAACAGAATACATATGTTCTTTAAAAAACTCATTATCACACTTAATCCCTGTATGTAGAAGGCAGCTTATTAATAGAAAATAATTCAACTGCCCATTAGAGGCCTGGTTATGATAAATAAAAGGTTTTAAAACATGTTTTAAAAGTTATAAATAACTACCTCATTCAATAATATTTCATATTTTAAGAACAAGTGGCATTTATTTCCACATTGTCATTTTTATATCACATCCTACAAGATGGGTTTGTGTTATTTATTATTTACACATGAAAGTTAGTTTTATTGGACTTGATTTTGCAATATCATGATTTATAAGATAATCCACACATTTATATAGTCATTTAATGACGAAAAGAATTATTCCCATGAGCTCAGACTCAATATTCATGCTTCATTTCTATGTGTTGAACAGAATCCGCAAATAGCCTATAGGCTAACTGATGATGAACTTTTATTTTCCTGGGAATAAAATGAACAGAAACACAATAAAACATGAATTGAGCTGCTGTGATTCGTGACTTGAAAGAATATACATTTTTAACTGATTGGGATTTTTAAATGCAGAAAGCTCTCAATCTGATTCCAATCGGGATCTAAAAATATAAGAAAGTTAAAACCTTAGCCTAATTAATGCGGCTTTTGATATATAAATGTATTAAAACAAATGTGTGAAGTATGATTATCCTTGTGTGTGCAGGAAAAAATGTAGAACATAATAATATACTAGCCTACGTCGAAATAAATAAGACGGAAAATTCAATCAACATAAAGCTGGTTGCAACTAAAAATAACTCACCGCAGAGTCACGTTTATTGCATTTATATCGCTGACCAAACTGACAAATTTGACAAGGGACGACTTTACAATATGTAGGCCTGTGACATATAAGACCTTTAGTTTTATTTTTAATTAGAAAACCCGAAAACTGTCGCAAAAACAGCTTTCAGATTGTCCGGAAAGAAACGGAATCAGCTATTTATTCAGTTTAGTTATTGACATCGTTTCCAAATCTACAGCTTTGGTCCATAAAATTAATATTCTTTATCTGTTTAAAAGTCGTCAAAATGAAGTCCGTTTGAAAAGATCATGTTTTTTTTAAATTTAGGATATAGGCTAAGCGGCAGATTTAATGACGTCTTAAAACGCAACATAAAAATTCACCGTTCATTAGGCCTATAAGAAGGCTAGTAGACGGAATAATGGGCTACACATTATTATTATTATTATTATTATTATTATTATTATTATTATTATTATTATTATTATTTCCTTCCTGTTTTCCGCTGACTGGTAACGTTCATTTTACAGATCGACAGACAGGTGGAGGTGAGCGGACATAGGGACGGGAATAAAAGACCACCAAAAAAACAAGAAATAGGCTGTAATTATAAAAGAAATAAGAATAGCCTATAGAATGTAGAATATATATATATTATATTTTATATATTCTATAGAAACTAAAATAAGGTTATTTCTTTACACTGATTTATTTGGATACAGGCAAAACGAATTATTAAGTTAAATTAGCATTCATTTGGTTAATTAGCCTAATCATATGTATCATCCTGAAGGTTAGATTGCACAGAAATCCGAAGAACTAATCAGAGGAGGAATTTATCAATCAGATATTTGTTATTAATCTGTAAATGAAAAAGACCTAGGCCTACCTGTTGTAACAAGCCGCTGTTCGTCAGATCGCACGCATCCCGCGCGCTCTATGTGCGTGTCGTGTGCGTGACTGTACGTGACTTGCTCTGAGTTTTCTGAGGTGTGTGTGGGAGGATGCCGTTTTTATACTCAGCATCACACACATACACACACACCAGGGTTTGGAGGGGGTAATTAGCATATTGAGGCCACGCCCTGCTGGCACGCGCCATATGGTGCGTACGTCATTAAAACGGCCCCGGGGATCACGTGACAAATCTTCCACTTATATCAGCCAAAGAGTCTCTCTCTCTCTCACTCTCTCTCTCTCTCTCTCTCTCTCTCTCTCTCTCTCTCTCTTTGTGAGGAAAGTTGACCATCTGTCGCCACATACAACTACACATGCATACACATACATCACACTCATGGAAGATTTGTGAGGTTTATCATTATTGTTGTTGTAGAATAACAATAAGAAGACGATGATGATGATGATGAAAATATAGAATATCACTAGACTTACCTCCAGATGTGGTCTGACCAATCCAGTGGCATTCTGATTGCAATGCATTTACACTTGCATTAATGTGAGTAATTATGTGAGATTACATGCTAATACCAGGTGGAGATGACCGTCTGTTCTAACTGCTTACAGGTTCAGGTGTTTTGTCAAAGTCAGTCTCCTTCTCCGATTTGTGTTTGCTCTCACCTTCACATGCACCCATCCAATCTTACCCTATCTATATCCTCGACGTTCCGCTGGATTTCACTCATTTAGGCCGGATATCCGTTGCCTTGGGCTTCCTTTGTGTTGGCATTTTAAACTCTGGTTTATGAGGATGGTTAATCCTTTCTCAGATCTCTGCAGGGTAAATCCAGACAGCTAGCTAGACTATCTGTCCAATCTGAGTTTTCTGTTGCACGACTAAAACTACTTTTGAACGTACACATGTTCCACCAAAACAAGTTCCTTCCAGAGGCTATTTTGCAGAGGAGCTGTTGCTCCGTACGGTGCTTAGCCCAAGACGATTGTGATTGGTTTAAAGAGATGCCAATAAACCAGAGCACGTTTTTCTCCCATCCCAGAATGCTGTGTGGACTCTGCAGACGCTCGTCCGCTGCGCCTTGATGGAGGAAGGTCTGGCAAAGCGAGACTAACCTTACCTCGACCAGTTATCTCACAGTGTGATGCTGGACCACACCCTGGTTCCACAGATAAACTGGTCTGGACACACCTGTGAAGCAAGTTGCTTAGATTTAAGGTTTTAGCATAGAATTAGAATTAGAGTCGAACAGACATTTATATTTAAATCACTAGCAGGACGTCAGAGTGGCAGCCATTTTTATGTGTACCGTTGCCATTGCAAAGAACTGTGACCGTTGTAGCCATGCTAAAGGCTGGCTCTGGATGGCTATGTTGATCAATTCACCACTTTGGTTCAGAGAGAAATATCTCAATAATTGTTGGATTGATTTTCATGAGATCCAGTACAGACATTTATGGTATATGGATTAGTTGTAATCACTTTGATGTTCCCTTAACTTTTAGAAACAGGGCCATTTCACACTTTGGGGGGGGGCTGTGTTCGACCATTTCTGTAACTTTCCTATAGGCCTACTTTAAACAAACATCACTCTTTTCTTACGACATGGTCAGACAACACGTCCTACGCACTAATGTGCATGTTAGCCACATCAACGGCATGTTCAAAAAAAAGTCAGCAGAAAATGGAGGAAACCAGTGGGCTCCACAGCCACTGAGTCAGACTAGCTGCATCTAGGCTCTCTGACCAAACAGAAAAAGCAGTGGACTTTGGATTTGAGCTGTTCTCCAGTGAAGAGGTTGCTAAGGTAATGGTAAACCGGTCGCTAGGAGATTACTAGGCAACTTAAGAGGACCTGTGTGTCTGTCCCATCAGTGTAGATCCTGTGACAGCTAATGGTTAACACATAATCAATCTATATGTCTCTTTGCTGTGTTCAGTTCAGGATTAATAAAAATGAAAGATTTATCTCCGTGCCGCTCACAAATTCTGAGTTTAACACGTAATGGTAATACACTTTTTTTCTGTACACTTTAGTACTTCATAATGTCAAGAATAAAAGCACAGATACCCAGAACAGGTTAGGCTACAAGTCGCCATTTGATTTGATGGTTTTCCAAATCAAACCAAAGGTGCAAGTGGCTTTGAGTTATAGTTTCACTGGAATAAAACAAACCAAATTACTTGATCAGTTGACAGAAACAGGAATGATGAAGAATTTGAAATTAAAATGAAAGAAAAGTGAACAAACAGCAGAGCAACTCGCTGATGAATAAGAACTATTATTCTGTGTAAGTGTGTGTGTGTGTGTGGGTGCGCGTGAAGAAGGTCAGATTACCCTATTCATACATAGACCGAAGCAACCAATGAAAACTCAACACACACACACACACACACACACACACACACACACGTTTACTTAGGTCACTTTTGTGGACATAGACTTACATTAATTTCCTGGAGACTAACCCTAACCACTACTTACCAAACTCTAAACCTTGTCCCAAATCTGGTCTTTAGTCTGAATTGTGTCCCCGGAGGTAGCCTAACAGGAACACACACACACACACACACACACACACACACACACACACACACACACACACACACACACACACACACACACACACACACACAGTAGTATATCTCAGCCAAAACTGTACAGTGATTAACTTTGAAACTTTTTGATTTACAGTCAGACATTTAGTTTGTCACATTTCTTAATAACACTTTACTTTAACGGCACTATCTAGCATATATAGTCATTTAATTAATGGTTTATAACACATTTTAATGTCTAACATGACTAATTGGAGAGACCCTTTTAACAGCATCAGGAAATTAATTATTCAAATTATGGTAGGTTTGGTTTACATTTAGATCACTTCTATTTTAATTCAATATTTGGATCAATATCTTGGGCAGCTGTTGTATGAGCACAGATCCATCAGCAGCAAAACATCTCAGTGAAGAGGATCATCATCATCAGTGTTTGGTTTCCATCTAGTGGTTGCATGTAGGTGCTGCAGGTAAAAACTGAGAAAAAGAAAGAAAGACATTTTTCTTTCTTTCTTTCTTTCTTATATAGCATATATCTTATTCTTCTGTCATACAGTGTCACATGTTTCATTGGATGATAGCCTAATATTTTTTTTTAAATATTTTTAATAATATTTTATTAGGATGCGTATGTGTCAGCAACAATGTATAACAATTAGCCTAATAGTTTTACGTAAGTAGTACTTTGACTTTAACTTGTGATGGAGTAGCCTATTTTTAGACAATGACACTTCTACTTACTTAGCCTACTGTAGCCTAAGTAAAAGTTGTGAGTAGCTACTTCCTCCACCCCTGTTTACCCCACTGTATGAGTTGACTGTAATTACCGTATGACTGTCAGTAGAGTGTGTGCTGACCAGTCAATCCGACAGGTGTGGCTGTTTCTCCTCCGCTGTCCGCTGCGGACACGCCCCCTCTGGTTTCAGGAAGCGGAAGCAGGAATGTTGCAGTGTTTTCAGAAAAGTTTGGAGAAGTTTGACAGTTTGGAAGCAGAGACACAAACTGCGGAGAAATATGACGGTGAGTAACTGTAACTGAGTAACCCGCTTACAGTAACGTTACTGCTACTAATACTACATATTGTAGCCTACTGCTGAATATGATGGTAGACTACTGCTGGTTTCGTTAGTTTCTTAGGACACGGAGAGTTTGACTAACGTTACTGTCAGTCCTGTCCTCCGTCTCAAACAGCAGGAACAACTAAACTAGAACAACAAGTTAAGTCTGAGCCTAAAAGGGAAAGTGTAATGACACTATAGGGATTTAATAATGGTAATCTCTTTTATTTTGATTTAAAAGTGCCTGATTGATGTTCATACAGAAGATCAGTGATTCAGATCAGATGTGTTGAAGCTGGACGGTGGTGAAATAGTCTACATTCAATCTACTGGGCTAACTACCGTACAATTTTGGGGTTGTACTTTAATTGGAGTATTTTCTTGTTATGCCTCTTTCTACTTCTACTCTTCTACCTTTCATATGAGAATATTCAAATATTGTACTTTTTACTGCACTACATGTATCAGGCAGCTTTAGTTACTACTTTACAAATTAAGATTTGTTTGCACACAAAACATACAAAGCTTATAAAATATGATATTTTGTTACCCAGCAGTATATTCAAATACAGCTCAAACAATTAGTCGATTGACAGCAAATTAATTGGCAACTATTTTGTTAATCGGTTAAACTTTTTTCATGCAAGACATTTTAAAACATAACATATTTTTCGCTATTTTCAATCAAGTGAATACTGGAGCATTTTTTAGCTGGCATTTTTGTTGAGAAATGATATATAAGACCATTCGATTAATCAACGTTTCATTTCGTTTTGGCTCTTCTACTCCTAAGTTTGTTCTGTTTCCGTCTGCCAACAGCGGTATCTGAAATTCTTCTTTTTACTCTTTAGTGACATTTTTGTAAAATAACTCACACACCAATTTTAGTGGTGTGTTCTTTGCAATGTTTTCCTTTGGAATGTTGTGTAGTAGAGGTATGACGTAGCTTAAAATGGAAATACTTAAGTACATAGGTGCAAATACCTTAAAATTGCACTAAAGTACAGCACTGGAGTAAATGTACTTGTACACGTTTCATGACTGTACAGAAAGATATAAGTAGAGCCTTTGTTCAGCTTCTCTTTGATTTTCCAATGCCCCCCTGCAGTTTTATATAACAATGATGTAACAGTGACGTATAAAGGCTCCATGTCCCCACGCCCACACTGTTTAAGTCTGTAAGCAGTAAGCATTGATCACTGTCCTTGAGATGAAGGTTCAAGTGTGCTTGCTGTGTGCAGGTTGAAGGAAACCGAGTGTAAGTGTGGTTTCATTCATACAGTCATGACCTCCGAGTCTGGTTTCTTTTATAGTCGACAGTCAGTGGGGCACCTTATCTCAAAGACATTTGATCACGATGATATAAAACAGAGAAAAGCATTTAAAAAAAAAAAAAAAAAGTACTTTATTGCAAGAGTGCCAGGGATGGAGGATGTATTCAGATCATTTAAGTAGTACTAATTTGATTTGTAGTTGGTTGAGGTGGAGCTAATTTGGAACTATTTTGTATAGGACTGTATGCATATACATTATGGATTCATCTGTCGATTAGGCTATTTCCTTGAGCAATAATAAAAATGGAGATTTGTCTTTCACAAATACCCAGAGCATATAGTGACACCCAGAGCATATAGTGACACCTTCACAATGTCTTAAGTGATAGTAAATGAAATATCTTTAGTAGAACTGGGCGATATGGAGAAAATCAAATATCAAGATATTTTTGACCAAATACTTTGATATCAATATTGCGAAAATATTGTAGGGTTGACAATTGGTGCTTGGTGGATATTATGACTAAGTGGGTAAAGGCAAATAATAGAACAGCTAGAACAGTCTGGTAGGTTCAGAAAAGTATTTCACTTTACTGTAATGTAGCCTGTAAAACCAGGAAAAGACAACACTTATGTCATATTACAATATCCAAAATCTAAGACGATATCTAGTCACATATCACGATACGATATATTGCCCAGCCCTAATATTTAGGTTTTGGACTGTTGGTTGAACAAAACAAGCAATGGGAATAAGACACCGCTGGCTTGGGAAATCTTTTTTTTGTGTGTGCCATTTTCTGCCATTTTTTATAGACTAAAACAAACCTATTTCTAGATGTTTTGATGCTTTTCTCCACTATGAAAACGTATCTCTATTAAATCCTTTAATAACTGTCAGAATCCAAACTAAACACAGCTGCTGTTCTCTGTAAAGAACAGCACTACAGACTCTTTATGGCCTCCTTTTAAGCCCACAGGAGTGTTGATACTTGAGAGATGTTGGGGTGACAGATGACTAAAGAGGACTGAGGGGTTGAAAAAGAGGCTCTCTGCACTCCTCTGTGTGTTGTTGTTTCTGACATTTCAGTTTGTTTTGCATTTACAAGAGAAATCTAAAAATAAATCTTCCCTCCCATCTCTCTCTCTCTCTCTCTCTCTCTCTCTCTCTCTCTCTCTCTCTCTCTCTCTCTCTCTCTGTATCTCGACAGGAAGTTGTTCTGTCATTCATCCTAAACACTTGTTTCCTGTTTCACACGTTCTCATTTAAATTTGGCTGCATGTTCTTTTTTTTTTATTCCTCTTCCTCTCCATCCTTCTCCTCCAGTCAGTGACTCCATATGGATTATTCTATTTTTACATCCATGCTTTAGTTTCCTCCTCCCATCAGCTCATATTGTGATCTTGAGTTTTATTTTAGTAAATTACTTTATGGCTGAATCCCAACTATCGTTAGCAACCATGTAACCTTATTACCTATTATTACATTTCTGTGTATGAACAGTGCTCAGACTTCCTCAGTAGTAAACTGTGATCTTGTTCCTGTTGGTTTCAATGGTCGGCTGATGGCCGGCTGCCGGGGCTCAGCCAGCCTTTTGCCTGTGATACTGAACTGAGGGAGTTAGTGCAAAAATGTAAATGGACTGCATTTATAGAGCACTTTTCTAGTCTAACGACTACTCAAAGCACTTTTACATAGTACAGGCACCATTCACACACATTCACATTCATACAAGGTGCCACCTGCTCACTCAGCTAAACATTCGTGCACATTCACACACCAATGTTACAGCATCGGGAGCAATTTGTGGATAAGGACACTTGGACATGGCCCCAGAAATAGGAACAACTGCTACTGTACTAATATTTATTTTTATGAATGAAACAATGAATCTGTTAATTATGTTTACAAAAAACAGCAAATTCTCATATTGTATAGGCCTATATATATATATATATATATATATATATATATATATATATATATATATACACACACACACCTGAAAGGTTTAGTAATCAAGTAGTCAATCAAGAGAAAATTAATCATCAGTGTTCTTGACAGTCTTGACAGTTCTTGACAGTAATTGTTTAACTCATTTATCAAGCAACAAGAATACAACAATGCTAGCAGCTCTGTGAGGCTGTACAGTGATGCTTTGAGCTAAATGCTAACAATGACAATGCTAACATGCTAATGTTTACAGTAATGTTTACCATATGACTGTACTAAACACACATTACAACTGTGGCTGATGTGAATGTCAAACCAAGACATTTGAAAACATCCCCCTTGACTCTCCGAGCTTCTGTTGGGCATTTTCTGCTATTTACTATTTTATAGAATAAACGATTAATACATTCATCTGAAACCTAAATCGACACTGTTACAGCTCTAAAAATCATATCTGAGAAATGTCCTGTCTTGGCAGAAACTCATTTAAAACTTCAACACTGAATGATTTCAGTCCAGTGGTGACAGTTCTTAGAGATAAATCCTGTTGAGAGCATACAATGTGTATGTAATGTGTTTTGTCAGACATTACATGTTAATGCTGATCATTTTCTAAATCATCAATTTTTTTAGATTGACCTCCTTCAATCCAGGCAGCCTCTGGTTTCAGTTCATTCCTATAATAAATCAACTTGCAGAGATTTAAAGCTTGTTTCGGACAGATGAGCCATCAAAGTCAACATTACTCACCTAGGCTTATACTTTTTTGTAGGTAATGTTTAATGTATCATTGTGTAGCAGCTGTTTGGGAAAACTCCCTTTTGGTGTGTTGAGATTCTTTACTTAAAGAAAAGTAGCAACACTACAATGTAAAAGTTCTCCATTACAAGTAAACGTCCTGCACTTAATGTCCTACTAAGTATAGAAATATTATAAGCAAAATGTACTTTAAGTGTCGTCATTATGCAACAGAACGGTTCCTATGAGTGTTATATTATTCTAAATGGTAGGTGCTTTGATTATTATTACTGATGCATAAACGTGTTAACAGCAATTAAATGCTGCAGTTGGTCGAGATGGAGCAAATATAACTATATTATATTCTGTAGCATTGCATCAATATTTTATTAACTGATCATATGTGTTGTCAGTAAAATCACAATTTTTACTTGTCACCTGACCTGACTCGCAACTCCAATTGTCAAATAAATTACATGGACATGGAGTAAAAAGAACATTTAAGGATAATCCTAAAAAAGAATTTTGGGCCCGACCAAAGATATTAATTATTGATACCAAGTCTGATTGTATACCGGTAAGCTGCAACCGGAAACATTAGATATTATAGAACTTAATGTATTGCAAAATAAAATAAAAAATGCACAAAATGCATAGTAAAAATGACATATATACATATCAGTAGCATGTTTATTAAACATGTATCTGACACATTGAAATAATAGCTGGAGCTACTAAATATGACACACCTTACTTCTTATTTCCAAATACCAAAGGCTCTGATTCAAAGCGAGCAATGGTAATTGAAAGTTTAACTAATAGAATGACACTCCCAAAATTGACATGATGGAATCAGCTAATAGTTTTAAGAGAGACGACTTATCGGATTTGTTGGAACTACAAAAAAACTAACTCGCAATTGTATAGTAATGTTACAGAGATCCTTTACTATTAAGTAAAAGTAGAAATACCATAGCCTAGAAATACATCATTACAAGTAAAAGTCCTGAATTAAAGTATTGTAAGTATTATCAGCTAAATGCACTTAAATTATCAAAATTAAAAGTTGTCATTATACAGAATGGCTCCTTTCACAGTGTTATGTTATTATAGAAAAGTATTCTGTTTTTATCACTAGCAAATAATACATATAAGAGCATTTTAATGTTGAGGTTTGTCAACGTGGATCCAATTTTAGATACGTTGTATCATATCATGTTTTTTTTATGTGAAAAGTAACTAATAACTATAAAAGTTAAATAAATGTAGTGGAGTTAAAACTACAATATTTCCCTCTGAAATGTAGTGGAGTAGAAAAATAAAGTAGCATAAAATGAAAATACTCAAGTAAAACGCATATGTCAAAATTGTGCAGTACTAGTAAATGTACTAGTACATTTAGGCTACTTTATTACATTCCACTAGTGATAAAGTAAAGTAGTAGTACTGTTACAGTAGCTCAAACCTCAACTTAAGGACAAATAGCTATATTTACCTTCCACCAGTGATTTGTCCATGTTTCCTTATTGTTTGTTTGTGTGTGCGTGTGTGATTCTATTATTATTATTAATATTATTGCTCTGCATGCTTACTTAAACTAATACAATAACTTAAAATTGATGTTGTATTATTCTTTTTTTAGTGTGACTTTGTAACATCTGTCCAGGGATTACACATAAAAAAAGCCTTCTGACCTACTCTGCCACATTTACAGAATTGTTTATTAATGTGCATTGTTCCTGTTAATAAACCAACCAATAAAAAAATTAGTGAATACAAATTATTCTCCCTTTGTCTCTCTCTCCAGGTGTGTTACCTGCTGCTGATGTTGCTGTAGAGTCGTCAGTCTCCTCTGACTGACTGGCCTCAACCAGACACGGAGAGCAGATATGGAGAGTGGATCTCTGGAAATGGACACCAGCACTGCTCCAGGTGGGTCGTCTTACTTAAACAGTTGAAATAGTTAAAAAAAATAAATATAACTAAAGACTAATGCTAACTAAAATAAATAAATGCTAACATAAATATAGAATAGAAATAGTTGATGAAAAAAAGTAACGGATCAACAGTTGGAATAATTAGCTAGCTAGCTAACAGTTAAGCAATATTACACAATGCTTTCGAAAGTCGGCGCAAGCGCTTCGGTCCTAGACGCATCACTGTCGTGCCAATAATTACATTAAATCAAACCCTTGAGTGTAATATTGCGATTATAACGGTTACCAACTAAATAAAGTTATAATCAAACTGTATTCATATTGTGGGGCAATTCGCTCTCAAAATAAAAAAGCAACATAGATGATTTCTAGTCCCTCCCTGTTTAGTTAGCTAACGTTAGCTTTGTAGAGATCGTGGGATTTCCCAAACTGAATAATTACCGCAAATATATAGCTACACCAAACTGCTTTGCTATGTCTATCCTGTTATAACTAGCTAGCTAAGATATCTGCTAAAAAAATATTTTTTCCATGGATTTCGGTGACCTGTCCCCGGCAATGTCCATGGTTTTCACTGTGACTGACAGTCCCGAAATTGGAATGAAAGAAAGAAAACATTGACTAAACGTATAGTCGCACATGCTACACGCGCAGGCTAAAGACAGCCAGAGCAAGCGCTGCTTAGAGCTCAACTTCGGTAAAGTTAGAAAGATATTCACAGATTCGAACTTCCGGGATCAATTACTCTACAGCAAAATGTTATTAAATCATAAATGACGCATCTTTCCTACCGTAGTAAGGTAAACAACGAGCTACGAACTCATTTTCATCAAAGCCGTCCTCCAACCTGGAGAAATAACATTGGTCTCTACGAATAGCCGGCGGTGAGACGGCAGTAAGACGAGTGCTTAGGGACCGTCTACAAACTACAACACCGAAAAGAGATAAAAGATAAAAGAGTCAAAGAGTCATGTCTCCAAAACTACTCCACACATAGAACCCCCCCCCCCCTGCTGATTGTCTGAATTTCTTTTCAAAGTGCACCAGATTGATGCATATAGACAACATTTTCTTACAGGGGAGCATGCCCATGGAGCCCCCTAGGGGTGCTTGTGCCCCATTGCAGCTCTAGGTCTAGTGACGCCCCTGGGGCAGTGTCCCTGTTTTAAGTTTACAAAGATAAAAACATTACCTGTTTTGGAGGTATTTACGCTTCTGAGCTGAAAATGTCCCCAGATTTTGTCTCAGAAATCTGGTCACATTCTAAATGTCTAGTTGACCAATCAGATTGCCTCGGATCTACTTGTTGTATAATAATGGACAAAGGTCCTCTATCTATACAAAACCGTCTCTGTAATGGATAAACAGTTGGAATGGTTAGCTACAAGTGGATAAACTGTTGGTTTAATAAGCTAACAGTAATGGATTTAAACAGTTGGGATAATTAGTTAAGGTAACGGATAAACAGTTGAAATGGTTAGCTAAAAGTAACAGATATACAATTGGAATATCCATCCATCCATCCATCTTCATCCGCTTATCCGGGGTCGGGTCGCGGGGGTAGCAGCTCCAGCAGGGGACCCCAAACTTCCCTTTCCCGGGCCACATTAACCAGCTCCGACTGGGGGATCCCGAGGCGTTCCCAGGCCAGGTTAGAGATATAATCCCTCCACCTAGTCCTGGGTCTCCCCCGAGGCCTCCTCCCAGCTGGACGTGCCTGGAACACCTCCCTAGGGAGGCGCCCAGGGGGCATCCTTACCAGATGCCCGAACCACCTCAACTGGCTCCTTTCGATGCAAAGGAGCAGCGGCTCTACTCCGAGCTCCTCACGGATAACTGAGCTTCTCACCCTATCTCTAAGGGAGACGCCAGCTACCCTCCTGAGGAAACCCATTTCGGCCGCTTGTACCCTGGATCTTGTTCTTTCGGTCATGACCCAGCCTTCATGACCATAGGTGAGGGTAGGAACAAAAACTGACCGGTAGATTGAGAGCTTTGCCTTCGGCTCAGCTCTCTTTCGTCACAACGGTGCGATAAATTGAATGTAATACCGCACCTGCTGTGCCGATACTCCGACCAATCTCCCGCTCCATTGTCCCTCACTCGCGAACAAGACCCCAAGGTACTTGAACTCCTTCACTTGGGGTAAGGACTCATTCCCCTACCTGGAGAAGGCACTCCATCGGTTTTCCCTGCTGAGAACCATGGCCTCCGATTTAGAGGTGCTGATCCTCATCCCAGCCGCTTCACACTCGGCTGCGAACCGATCCAGTGAGTGCTGAAGGTCACAGGCCGATGATGCCATCAGGACCACATCATCTGCAAAAAGCAGCGATGAGATCCCCAGCCCACCGAACTGCAACCCCTCTCCACTCGACTACGCCGATATCCTGTCCATAAATACTACAAACAGGATTGGTGACAAAGCGCAGCCCTGGCGGAGGCCAACTCTCACCCGAAACGAGTCCGACTTACTGCCGAGAACCCGGACACAGCTCTCGCTTTGGTCGTACAGAGATTGGATGGCCCTGAGAAGGGACCCCCTCACCCAGTACTCCCGCAGCACCTCCCACAGTATCTCCTGGGGCACCCGGTCATACGCCTTCTCCAGATCCACAAAACACATGTAGACCGGTTGGGCATACTCCCAGGCTCCCTCCAGGATCCTTGCGAGTAAAGATCTGGTCCGTTGTTCCACGACCAGGACGGAATCCGCATTGTTCCTCTTCAACCTGAGATTCAACTATCGACCGAACCCTCCTTTCCAGCACCTTGGAGTAGACTTTACCGGGGTGGCTGAGAAGTGTGATACCCCTGTAATTGGCACACACCCTCTGGTCCCCCTTTTTAAAAAGGGGAACCACCACCCCGGTCTGCCACTCCTTAGGCACCGTCCCAGACTTCCACGCAATGTTGAAGAGGCGTGTCAACCAAGACAACCCCTCCACACCCAGAGCTTTAAGCATTTCTGGACGGATCTCATCAATTCCTGGGGCTTTGCCACTGTGGAGTTGTTTAACTACCTCAGCAGCCTCCACCAGGGAAATTGATGCCAATCCCCCCTCATCCTCCAGCTCTGCCTCTACCATAAAATAAAATCGATCATTGACCTTCATTGGAATAGTTTGCTAAAATTAACAGATAAACAGTTTAGGTCTGCAACTTACGATTATTAATTGTTGATTAATCTGTCGATTATTTTCTTGATGAATTGATTAGTTGTTTGGTCTATAAAATGTCAGAAAAGGGTGAAAAGTGTTGATCAGTGTTTTCCAAAGCCCAAGATGACGTCCTCAAAGGTCTTGTTTTGTCTACAACTCAAAGATGTTCAGTTTACTGTCAGAGGAGTTAAGGAACTAGAAAATATTCACATTTAAGGAGCTGGAATGAGATAAATTTAACTTTTTTCATTAAAATATGACTCAAACCGAGTAATTGACTATCAAAATAGTTGGTGATTAATTTAATAGTTGACAACTAATCGATTAATCATTGTAGCTCTAAAACTGTTGGAATGGTTAGCAAACAGCTTGAAGAGTTAGACTTATTAGCTAAAGGTAATAGATAAACAGTTGGACTAGTTAGCTTAAAGCCACTCCAAGTGGTAGTAGTATCAATGCAAACTTGAACAAACCGATTAATCAGGTGAGTCAGGTCAGGTGACATATTTACCTTGCCCTGTGAGCCTTCAAATATATTGGAATTAAATGTGATATTACATTGCAATTATTGTTGGGACCCTTAGTCATGTCTTTATTGTTCCTTATCAATGTGTAGGTCTGGGACTGAGGCGTGTGATCGCTCAGTTCGACTCAACTGCTGCTGTTTTTGTATTCAGTCAGTTGTAGTTTCTGTTTGTCAGGGTGAATACCTGCCAAACCTGACTGATGACTTTATAGTTGGCAGGCTGTCTGACAGATTGTTTGCTTGATTGATCCTCAGATCCCAGAGTGCAGTCAGACCGGTGCTTAGCCAGCCTGCGGCGTCGGGCCTGGGCCCAAAGTAGAGACTCCATCTGGCAAGAATCAGAAGAGAGCTGTGGCCCCCAGGGGCCCCAACAGAACGTAATTGACGGGGAAGAACAAAGACCCTCAGAAGAACCAGGTTAGACTGAGATCAGATGTCACCAATGTTGTAACTGGGGATATATGAACAATCTTAAATGTTAACTCTATTCCTAATAAGCAAAATATTTCACATTAACCCTATATTTGTATGGAAAATCAAATTTTCTGCAGCCACCTTAGCTGGGTGCCAAAGTCAGTGCTGAATATTGCCCCTTATCAAATTATTTCACGTTATCCTAGTTACGGTATGTAAGTATGTCGGCTAATAAGCAACAAGAAATTGCAGAACAGAAAGGCAGTTGGTACAGTGTATTTGAGGTAACTTAGAAACTAAGTACTTTCTACAGACTTAAAAGATGTAGGCGAAGGTGTAGTATATCACGCCTACCGTGAATCATGCTAAATATATTCAGTTCTTCATTACAACTGTTCCATAAATTCATCCCTTTAACTGAAATACATTCATTCTCCCTCTTTGTTTTAGCTATAGTAGAGTTTGGTTGGTTGGTCCAGACTAAGATATCTCAAAAACTATTGGATAGAGTGTTGTAAAAAGTTTGTACAGATATCCATGGTGCCCAGAGGGTTATTTTGGGGACCCCCTGACTTTTCCTCTAGCGCCACCATGAGGTTGACATTTGTGGTTTTAAGTGAAATGTCTCCACAACTATTAAATGGATTGCTAGAAATTTGTCCCCTCTGTATAAATTGTAGTTACTTGGGTGTTTCCCTAATATTCCATTGAGCACCGTCATTAAGTCAAAATTATAATTTGTTCTCATATTATGCTTTATTTATTGTGTTATATATCTTTTTGTGCACGTTATAGGTTTACAAAGTGAAAAAGCCCAAAGTCCACCCCAAAGGCACTTACCATCTTCCAGAGAAAACACTGTTTACAAACTGCTCCAAACAGCTATATTGTAGTCCAGCCTTTACTTCGGTGACAAACGTGCATCACTTTGAAACACACGTTATAATGCTCGCCTAGCTGCTAGCGTGGCACGCCCTTATATTCTGAAACTGACTAGCTAGCAGTGCTTACCTAGCTACTGCATGTGTGACTCCCAACAAAGATTGAACAGCAGTGAGATGCCACACTCTGTAGCTAAAACAGAGAGCTCTACACACAGGGTGAAAAGAGGAGCTGCAGCAATGTGCAGTACAACAAAAATATTGTGTTTTTTGAAAATTAAACCACATAAAGCTATTCTGGTACAACCTCTAAATACAATTATGAACCTGAAAATGAGCATAATATGAGCAATTTAATACTGTACTTTGGTTTATGGCCAAATAACTGCAAAACTAATGACATTTTCAACAGCCTCAGCTGTACTTTTTGTGTGGTGCTAATTAGCAAATGTTATAATGCTAACATGCTAAACTAAAATGGTGAACACGGTAAACAGTATAACTTGTAAACATCAGCATGTTTGCATTGTCACTGTGAGCATAATAGCATGCTGACATTACCATTAAGCTCAAAGTACAGCTGTGCCAAATACATCCTCACCGCACCACTGACGTTGCTGCAGACTCTTAGTCTTGTTTGAACATGCACAATCCTCTTAAGTCTGTAAAAGGATTTTTTTTTCTTTGATTGTAAATAACTTTTGGATACTTGGACTTTGATAAATAATTATGCTTGTCATTCAAGCAAAAATGCCAAACATTCACTGGTTCCAGCTGTACACAAAATGTAAGATGTGAAACTGGGCTCGGAAACTTTGATGGGCATTTTTCACTAAACAACTAATTGAAAAGATAATGGACAGATTAAATGATGATGAAAACAATGAATAGCTGCAGCCACAGCAGTTGGAACAGGAACTAAATGTGTCTCTTTTAGATGTAAACTGTGGTGGAATTGCGGCCTGCTGGCACTGTGACTATAATCAGCTGAAATGTTGAGTTATATCCTGAAGTCTGGCATGCTGTAATGCTTTTATAGCATGTTGTAACCACTGTTGCACACAGAATCTGCTGGCTTATTGCTTTAACACGCTCATCTGTCTCTCTCTCTGTCAGGGCGGGTTCCTAACAAGATCACCAGCTGGCTGATTGAATGCAGGTACAGTGTCTAGTCACCCTCCGATTAAAGGACCATACCAATGTTTTTTGGTGTCCTATTTTAGCCCATTTGTTCAATGTCATATGTGGCTTTTCTAATCATTCTGCACTTGATGATATTTTTTTAAAAGCCGAGAAATGATGACTGCAGCCTGTTGCTGCAAGTTGATTTTCTTAGAAATGAACTGAAACCAGTGAATCAATCAAAAACTGATGATTAGAAAATGATTTGCAGGAATGTACAGTAAACAGACTTAGTAGTTCATGGACTGCAATATGAAACATATTATGTGGTTTTTAAAATGAGTGACTGGTTGAGTGGCTAACTGGTTTTCTTGTCAACTGGTTTACTGATATGTTTTCCTGGTGTCTGAAGGTGTGTGTTTAGTAGTGGTGTTATCAGCTGCTGACACACACACACACAAAGGGAGCAGACCAACGCCCAGAGATAGGGCACATAGAGCTGTTGAGGCAAAGAAGGAAAGAAAGACGCAGGAAGAAGATGAAAAGAAAGGCAGGAAAAAAAGGAGAGTAAACAGAGGAGGGGTTTCTCCTGTTAAGTCAACACTGTTATCACACGCAGACACAGTTTTCGCTGCTGTGACCCTACAGCGCTCTCACGTGTCCTCTGTAATGTCACTGTGGTAACATGACCAGCAGAATCAGAATCACAGGTTACCATAGCAACATCCGCAGGGCAGGGGCTTGAGGCCAACATGGCTGCCGGTGGAAAGTGGAAGGATTAGCAAACACAGCTGGTTACACAACCATCCATTTGTGTGTGTTAACTGGTGGCATGAAGTTTGTCCCATTGATAAGAGTGGCAGGTTGTGTAACAGCTCTGTGTTCCCAGCGTCCGGCTGCAGTGAGCAGCTCAGACCCGCTAGCTTACTGCTACTGTCAACTTGCCTGATCTGTCAGCTAGTTAGCCTGGGACGACTAGTCTGGTCAGTAGGACACCTGGGATGGGTAACAAAAACAGGATTTAGCCTGGGATATTTAGTCTAGCCTGGTCAGTAGTGGACTTCAATAAGTAGTCTGGTCTGAGGAGTTTGCCTGGATTAGTAAGACTTCACCTGACAGGCAGTTACCGCTGGGATAGTTAGCCTTAGTCCAACATGAAGTAAGCATTGAGATAGGTTGCCTTGGCCTGACCAAGATTTATCCTGGGATAGTTAGCCTAATAGGCACTTTGCCTGGGTTACTTAGATTGACCGGCAGTTAGTGCTGACATAGTTAGCCTTCACCTGACAGGCAGTTAGCACTAGGATAGTTAGCCTTAGCCTGACAGGCAGTTAGCCTCCGTTACTTAGCCTTAGCCCGACAGGAAGTTAGCTTGTGTTACTTAGCTTTAGCCTGACAAGCAGTTAGTCCGTGTTACTTAGCTTTAGCATGACAGCCAGTTAGCGCTTAGATAGTTAACCTTTACCTGACAGGCAGTCAGCTTGGGGCTCAATTTTCCTTAAGCTGTTCTTTAACGTTGGGATAGTAGATGCCTTAGCCTAGTGTTGTTTGCCAGACCTATTTCCACAGCGCTGTGTCAGCGCTGGAGAATGGTCTGGCTACACCTCTTATCTATTCTGGGATAGGGCAGAAAAAGCTGTGACTTGTTTGTATTTCTTTAATCCATCACAACTAGATGGCGCTAAACTCCAATAGTGGAGATAGCGGACGGAGAGGGACATGCCAGATGTCAGGCTTTATCCCAGCGATGTACATCCATTTAATCAGACTAGCCTTAGACCGACAGGCAGTTATCTTGGGATAGTTATCTTAAGCCAGACCAGGAGGTATCCTGGTATACTGAGCCATATCCTGTTAAGTAGATTACCTAAAATACTTTGTCGTAGCCTGATAGGCAGTTATTTTAGGATAGTTAGCCTCAGCTTGAAAGGTTGTGATAGTTAGTGTAGCCTGGTCAGGACTTAGCATTGCTAATGAGCATTGCACAACCAGGAATTGGCTTTGGATAGTTAGTTTCATATATACAATGAGTTAGTTTGTTGGTATAGTTTGCTTTATATCAACCAGGAATTAGTCTGGACTTTGGAATACATTTGCTTTATTTCAATCAGGGGTTGGCATAGGATTATTACTCTCAGTTTGACCAGGAGTTAGCCTGGGATAAATAGTGTAGCCTGGTTGTTGTTGGCGAACTTTGCCTGGTTAGGACTATGCTTAAAAGTATTTTTAAGCTAGCCCAATGTAGCAGTAGGATACCAGTAGATGAGAATTAAGGGCAAAACACACCGGCATCAAATATTTTCTATGTAAACCTACACACTGGCAATCTTTTGGATGTTTATGTTTTTAATGGTCAGTTTATGGTTTGGTTTGATATTTAACTCTATGTCTTTTTGTCTCTTGTCCAGGACTCCCCTCGGAGCCTCTTTAGATGATCAGAGTGCTTCTCCAAGCAGAGGTAATCCACATTTTCTGTGTGTGTTGTTTGTATACATTACATTGTGAGGACCCCAACCTGATAGGACATGGTCTGGGGATGTTGCTTCATGACTAAATATTTGCAACTAGTCATCACAACTTGTTTTTAAAATTTAGATTTAGTTTTGTTTAACGCTACTGTTTGTTGAACTGTATGAACGTGTTGGGTGGCCTTCTCTATCAACACGGAGACTTCAACACTGGCATATCTTCATATACAAGGCTGTTTTAGGTCTACTTCCATCTTACCTTCTGACCTATATCAGTGTAAATAGTATCAGGACTTACAATCTTCATTCCCAGGATCTTTTCCTTCTGTCTGTTCCAAAGGTTAGAACTGAGCTGGGGAAAAAGGCGTTTAAGTTTGCTGCTCCCTCTACATGGAACAAGTTACAGAAATCCATGAAATTTAAGGACTGTATCTCATTGGTCTTGGCTTTTAAGAGGATGTTGATTGACTTGGAGGCAGCCACATCTGGCTGTAGATGTTTTGTCTGATGTGTTTAGGATTGTGGTTGACTTTGAGGGATTTGCTGTTTCAGTTGTTTTTAGTGTTTTTGTGTATTTTGTGTTTGTATGTATGTGTGGTTGTACTGCTGCATGTCTTGGCCGGGACACTCTTGAAAAAGAGATTTTTAATCTCAATGAGTCTCTTCCTGGTTAAATAAAGGTAAATAAAATAAAGAATAATAATAGCAGTTATGTGTCAGAATTGGTAGAGGCATTTCTCTTACCCCGTGTTTCTGAAAAGATTTCACAACTTAACTATTTTGTGTGTACTTTTTGTGTGTGTGAGAACAGGAGTGCTGAAGAACGGCTGCAGCTTTGAAGATGACCTTTCACTGGGAGCTGAAGGTCAGTACAGAGAATAACTCACAAGATTACAGATTTCATTGTTAACAGTTTCCCCCCATGTTCTGCTAAGTCTGTATTTTAAATGACGCCGCCAACTTAAGGAACGCTTTGACATTTTGGTGAATTCTCTTGTTGAACAGTAACTGCAAACATAACTGTAATGAATAGAAAGTTTGACTGTAACAGAGGGTAACCGATTTTATTAATAATTACTACCCCAATGACCATATCTTCATGAATAAATAATATATAGTAGTGCAGTACAGTAGATTAACCAGTAAACAATCACGAATAAAGGTAGGTTTTATCAGACACCTTCTGTTTTTTTTCTGTATAAATGTATATTTTCCTGTATATGTGTTTTAAACGGAGTCCTATATTTGTAGGGTGTGCATAGCGAGTGTGTGGTTGAGCAAGAGTGGCGGTGGATGTGATCGGAGCAGAGAAGACATTTACAGTAAAGTTGTCAAGTAGTAGTAAATGTACAGTGTAGGTTTCAGTGTGTTCATGAATGAATGCTGCAGCTCACCGAAGTAAGCATAAATTTCAGGCCTTGGAGGCAAAACAAAGTCTCTCCTGTGTTTCCCGAAAACAGTCTGGAAGCTGAAGCAGGAAAGTCATCTTGCTCTGTTTTCCAAAAGACCAACATTTGAGGCTATGGGCATGTTCATAATTGTCATGGGATGTAATCAATGTCTGGTCTGTTGAACATTGTAACAACAATTTGGCCACAATTTTGGACATTGACCATACACAGTCCAGCCATATACTAGGTTTTCACCTAGTCTTGTGAGGCTTAAAATAAGTCAGTCTTTAGCGTAAGAATAATAAGTTATCTGGTGTCACAAAGAGCTTACAAAGAAATAACGCATCATGAGTATTATAAGACCCTTTTGCGTGTTGTACAAAAATCCTTAGATATGCTGAGAATGCAGCTTGATCAGATGTGTGTAAATGAAGATGTTTGACAAACACAACAGTGTCAATAGAATCAACAGAACATGGTGTGACACTGCTTGATCTTCGTTCCTCAGTCCCGGTGCTTCATGAAGGCGAAAAGTCAACAATCACAGAGGTGTGGAAACGCACTGCATGCATGACTGACTGTCCTGAGTGTGTGTGTGTGTTTTCATCATTCCTCTGAACTGCTTTGAATACATCAGTAATGACTCTGATAGCAAGACGGTGTATGTGTTATTGAGTTAACAATAGACTGTAATGGCTTTATGTTGAAGCACTGAACACTGGTGTGTGTGTGTGTGTGTGTGTGTGTGTGTGTGTGTGTGTGTGTGTGTGTGTGTGGGCGCAAAGGGTCAGCTGGTGGAATCTGGGACTGAATAGATGCTAATGAGTTGATGCTGAGAGGCCACAGGTTGTATAGATTTGATCAGAGACACCTTGTTCAGGAACAGCAGCCTCTGACACAGTTTAGTTACAATATATAGTTACAGTTAACTTCATGTAATTTCATAAAACAGCTGCTCTTTTGCTGTCACTCCAATCTTCTGAAATTATGACTTTCTGATTAGGGTTGTACCAGACACACACTAATCCTAGTCTCTTCTATAGTTAACCTAAAAACTTTGCAGGTAGGCGCGCCCAATCAGAAATCCAAACCCAAGTGTGTTGGTGTGCAAAGCGCCGCAACAATCAACAACAACCATGGATTGCTGTTGTGGCCAACAACTGGAAATTTTATACATTGTTCGTCTGCTATTTCATCACTAAATTCACTTCTGAGACTTTTTTATGTGAGAAATCAACTATGTAGAGCTCAAATATGGGCCATTTTACGAAAATTGATGGCTAATTAGAAATTTGGCCTGACTGTGTCAGATTTCAGAAGCTCCACAGTCTGACGTGACAGCCGGCCGGTGCCTGCCGGGGTCGCTGGCATGCCGGTCGGCCTGTCCACCTTCACAGACCCGCTGTGAGTTGGCTGGAGCTCTATCAGGAGACTCACGGACAAGAGGCAATTAGTTCCCCGATCGTTTGTTTAAATATCACAACACACATATCCATTATGCGATTAATTGGAACCTGAAGTTATAATGCTCCACAAGAGATTGCAGGCTTAACGTAACAAGCTCGCTGACCAGGCTGTCACTCACACACACCGGCCATGGAGCAGGCAAAGGAGAGGGAGAGCTGCGTCTGACAAGGCAGAGAGATACCCGTCTCCCTTTGACAGTCTTGTAAATAAATATTAGAGCTGTCAGTCTTACTCTATCATAAGCGCAGATTTATGTTTTCCTCTGTGGGTGCTAATGAGCGCACGCCCTTTAAAAAAAAAAAAAGTAGTCAAAAATTTTTTGCATTTCAGAACCTTAGGAAATGGACAACGGCCGATACGAACACACACGCCTATTAACTTGATAATACAGTCCTTCCAGAAAAATGTGGAGTTTTTTTGTGATTGTTGCGGGCAAAAATCCTTGATTATGCGGCACGTTTTCTTAAAAAATGCGATGGAATATGCGGGATATTTATCCAATTTTATGCGATGAAATTGCGGGAACTTGCAAAAACTGCGGTTTCATCATGGCTTCATCACAGAGTTTGCAGCTTTTCGATGATGTTCACGTCGCGTAATTACGTCACTTCATAACGTTCCCATGGCAACAGGGGAAAATGACTGCTCTTGTGTGAAGTAAACGCAACATTTTTCAACTTTCTGCTAAGATATATGTGACTTCTTTGCAACGAAATTGCAGGGATTATGAAATCATGCAAGCCCCGCATATTTTGCGCGGAAATCGGTAATTTATCCGGCGAAAGTGAGGCGTATTTGAAAAAATGCGGCCCCTGCATAAATATGCGGACTTTGGCTGATTATACATTGAATTATGCAATCGCATAATCGCGTTTTTCTGGAAGAACTGATAATAAAGCCGTAAAGTAGGTTATCTTTCAACTCAGGACAGCGCCACTTCTCACAAATACAGATAGGATTGGAGATGAGAAGTTTAACTGACACGTAACCGCGATCAGCGCTTACACGCTCCACTTAGCAACAACTGCAATGTTTAATTGTAAATGAATGTAGCCTACTGGCAGTCTGGCACACGTGGATGCTCAGTATTTTCGCCGCCTATGATACCATTCCAATTCCAATTAGTTTTTAAGTAGAAAAAAATATTTATGTAAAGAGATAAAGAGTAAAATAGCAAGTACTGCCAATTTAGGGGACATCGCCCAACCCTATTTCTGATCATTTCAGCGTTAATTATTAATTAACAAATAATTCAATATTTCAGTAATAATGTTTGACCGGTGTTCCAGCTTGATTTTCAAAACCTGGTTGAATTTTTTAGTTAGTTAATTTCTTGCTAACATGGAAACACCTCGTCCAAGTTCTTCTCGGGAAATATTTTCGTCCTGCACAACAATAGTGCAATCTCTTAAAAAGTTTTGTCATGATGTATGCCTGATCTTCTGCACATCTTGCTTTCTTCAGAATAAAAGCCTGCAGTCATCTGACTGGCATATATAGTATCTAGGACAGGCGTTTTTTTTGTTACACTTCTCGTCAACACTTGCAAGTAACTAAAGGCTAAAATAACTACAACTGTTTAATCACTTTTTGTTGGCTGACAAGGCCAAAACACTACAGACACATTTAATTAACAACTATAGCCTAAAAGTTTAACTGGGAGATTCAGATTCTTATTCTCGACGTGAGGTGATCAGTTGATCAACAGTCACCAGTTGGTTACAGTGGTGTGACGGAGTGTCTTTTCACTCGCAAACAATCTTTTGCTGAATACAGTCACCAGCTGCAGATAGCGTGTTAACCAGAGAACAGACAAACTTTTCTTTTTGGCTGTTGCTGAGATAATTAGTTAGCTACAGTTCATCTAATCGGACTGCTGATTTCTGTTATTTTAAACCACAGCCACAGTTCAAAAATGAGAATGAGGACAACTGCTGAGTCAGAGGGAAATGTTCTGTGGGTTCATCTCTATGAGCGACCCCTTTCATACAACTAGTTGTGTGATCCATTGTTAATATAAAAATATATAAATGGCTTTAGCCGCTTTAAGTAAATGTGTACAAATAAATGTAGAATTTAGTGGATCAGATTGCAAAAAATATAAAATAGGAATTATTTATATATATTAAATAGACAAAAAGGGACAATAACTTACATTAATGCATCAAATCTTTAATTTCATATCAAACTAAAGAATAATGTTAAGGTATGAGTGTTGTGTGACTTAAATCTCCTCAGTTAGTGCCACCAGGACTGAGTTTGAGTTTCTATACATTCCTGCTGCCTCTAAAGTTTGCGTCATGTTTTATCTTCACACACTGCAACCTTTGAAGATTTACAACCTTTGTCCATTTCAGCTAACTGGCCTTGTGTTTATGTGGAAGTTACGTTAGGATGAAAAGGTTATGGGTGAAAGATTTGGGTAAAGTTTTTGTTGAAAACCTCTTTAGTTGAGTGGCTCTGGCTACTTCTTGTCATCAGCCTAAATCTCACCTCATGTTGTCATGTCCTGACAGTAAGGGCCTTAATCATGTTGAGAATGAAATTCAGAAGTAGCTTTAGTGGTGCAGAAGACTTTGGAGATGCCATGTATGAACATATCCTAATGAGCTGTAATGATGTCAAACATTAGGGCAGGGCAGGACAGGAGGGGATTAAAGTGTCAATGTGTAAATAGGATGAAAATGAATTAGTTAATTAAAGGATTCAGGGTGAATAGGATGGAAGTGAGTCAGTGAATTAGAGTAGGAAGAGTTTTCACGTTTGTTTCCTTTCAATCAGAAGAAAACACTGTGGATTTAAAGACGGAAGAAGAAATTCAGCTGAAATGAAGTGGAAGAAAGAGAGAGACACTCAGAGACAGACAGTGGCTGGATGGCAGGTCCCAACAAGTTCTTTTAAACGGAAAAAGAAAACCGCAGTCACCCCTGCAGTTAGATATGATGAGTAATTTTCGTTCTCTGACAGAATGAATTTGAACCTGCTTCATTGTTATTTAGAAAGTTACAACTGCAGCAAATTTCACCCTCAAAACTATTAGTAATTTTTTTTTAAGCATGGTGGACAAAAACAGCTTTTCATTTTTTAACTGACGACTGTTGTCTATGCTCACTGAAATGACAACTGTCACTGGCTGTTTTTATCTGTTAAAGCTAGCTAGCTAATGAAGCTGACATTCGCTACCGGAGTTGGCTGAAAACGCTCTCTGGATGACCTTTTATTGTTTCCAGCTGACTCGTTTTAAAACGAGAATCTTGTAAAAGTGTCTTTAATATGCACTTGGCTACATACAGTACATGATATTATGCTAAAAGACTGGAGCTAAAGCTGCTTGTCCCAAGCAAAAAGTCAACATCCTCAGTTGATCCAGTAGATTATGGTGTTCTAACATAACCCTGTTTGGCTGCTTCGCTCACATACTTGTTCATATTTTCAAACCATATGTATTGTAGGACTGGCCGATGTGTTTAGCAAACGCTCTATAAACGTTAGCTGAGGTAGCTGGAGTATGAACTTTCCAAAATCCTATAAAAAGACAGAGACGTAAACTCTGTACGTAATAATAATTCCTTTGTTTTTTTCTGCAGCCAACCATCTTCAGTCCAGTAACAATAAAACTGAATCCTGGTGAGTTCACTTTTATTTTATTCTCTGCATTCAGTAAATAAAGTTGATAACAGCTGGTTGATAACTCGTGTGCGTTAATGCTTCTGTGTGTATGTCAATGTGCAGTTTTGGTCTTGCGGCGGATCAGAAGAGGAGTCAGTATAAAGAGAGAGCAAGAAGTATGAACTCCACAGGATCAGGGAAGAGCAGCACTGTGTCCAGGTCAGTCCATATCATCAGTCTTCAGTCAGACTCATGAAGGTTTCTGCAGGAAATAAGCAGTGATCTTAGATGGAGACCACTTTATTTCCTGCGTGGAGTTATGAAAGGGGACGTGGCTAAAGTATAGGAGGCGGGAAAAACCGGCACTAATGAAAAAGAAACTCTGCTGAGTGCAATGATGTCGCCCACCCACAAGTGTCTACGACAAATGGTTCATGAGTTATGAAAGGGACGTGGTATATGTATACATTTTATGCATTCTTGAAAAATTACACCTGCCATTATGTCGTTGGAATTTGTTATACTCTATAATAATACATAATAATAATAATAACAGCAGAAATTTGGGGTTTAAACTTTTTCAGATCTCCATCATTGAAGCAGGTGTGGTCAATAAACTAATGAAATCAGTATGTCAATGTCTGAGGTGCATTATCAGTAGATTTGTGTTTAGAGGATTAAGTGTTGAACTAAGTGTCTGTGGCGGAGAGTCTTATGGAAGGCTGATTTATTGCTGGTGGTGGGTGAGCAGAGATGAGGTCAGAATAGGGAGCGTGGCTAATGGTGCCAGGGTTTGGGAAGTGCTCCAGCAGTTGGAAAGGGAATGGTGTATTGTGTTTAATGGTTTATAGGGGGCTATGGGTGTTGGATCTTGGGTAATCCATCCTTAGTTTTATGGTGTTGATACAAGGTTTGAGAGACTCTTGGGCTGTGTTCAGTGTGACAACGTTTTGCAGCAGATTGACAAAAATGTCATGTTTCTGAGTGTGTTAGGAAGACACACTCAATTCATGGAGAGCAATCTCCAGAGAGGCTGAGCCATCACACTTACTAAACTACCTTAATAACTAGATAATTACCTAACTATCTCATTAACAGAATAACCCACTAACAGAAAGCGGTGTGAGAGAAGTACTAACTGGCTGTCTGTGTTTTCGTAGTGTTTCAGAGGTGTCGGAACAGTCAGAGGAGCACCCAGAGGAGACCCTCCTTATCCAGCAGACTAAATCACTAGCTAACTGACTGATCTACTGACTGACTGACTGTGTGTGTGTGTGTGTCCACAGTGTGTCAGAGCTGCTTGACCTGTACGAGGAGGACCCTGAAGAAATCCTCTTAAATCTTGGTTTTGGTCGAGAAGAACCCGACCTAGCCTCAAAGGTTCCCTCCCGTTTCTTCAGCAACTCCTCCACAGCGCGAGGCATCGACATCAAGGTACTGACGACAATAGTGTGTGGTGGAGGTATAAAGAAAAACTCAGGGGATCACCAAAGTCACTAGGATTCTTTCTCTCATAAAAGTCTGTACAAAATGTGCCAATCCATCTAGTAGATGTTTATAATTTATGAGATATTTCACTGGATAAGTGAAAACATTGACATGCAGGTAGCACTACAGGAAAAGTCAGGGGATCATGAAAGGATCTATCCTCTCGCACCAAACTCAGATCAAACATGAATCAAGATTCTATCACTGTGTTGCCTACTTCCCTGCTAAAATGTTTTCCAGAAAGACATTTTAGTGTACTGTTTAGCTGTAATTTGAGAAAGTTTGTGAACAGGCCGCCTTTTTTCCGATTTGAAAACTGACCAAACTTGCATGCGTCGCTCAGCGCTACGTCACATGTTTCGTTGCTCTGATTGGTTGTAGGTCTAGCCAATTGCGTCCAGAGACATTTTGGTCTTTAATCACCATTAATCACTGATACTGTTTTATAATCACATCACTTCCCATGGTTCACCTGCAGGTCTACCTGGGAGCTCAGCTGCAGCGCATGGAAGTGGAAAACCCCAACTACGCTCTGACTAGTATGTACCTCCATACTGTCTCCAGTACTCCTGCATCTGTTCTGGTGTTTATGACTGTACTCTACATTCTCAACAGTGTGTTCTACTGTAGTCAGTTTCAACAAGGGCAACAACACCCGAACACCTCAGTTCTGCAGATGGATGCTTAACAATGTTAGTGATCAGAAGGCTCATGTTCGGAAACATTAGACAAAGGAAGTGAAGCTCAAAGACTCTCTCTCTCTCTCTGTGTGTGTGTGTGTGTGTGTGTGTGTGTGTGTGTGCGTGCTTAACTATATTTGTGGGGTCCAAAAACTGAGTCTTGTATACTTGTGGGGTCCCGACAGCTTTGTGGGGCCAAAATGCTGGACCCCACAAGTTTAAAGGGCTGTTTGAGGGTTAAGACTTGGTTGTAGGATTAGGGATATAATTAGGTTAGGGTGAAGGTAAGAGTTAATGTTAGGCATTTAGTTGTGATGGTTAAAGTTAGGGTAAGGGGCTAGGGAATGCATTATGTCAATGACTGGTCCCCACAAAGGGTTAGGGTTAGGTAACCTTAGGGTAGGTAATGTGTGTGTGTGTGTGTGTGTGTGTGTGTGTGTGTGTGTGTGTGTGTCCATTATTATTATGTTGTTTTGTGGGGTCCTGTAGCTCTTTTAGCTGTTCTGCCAACTGCCTGGACAACACGGCCAGTAAGGACAAAGATCTGTTTGTCCCAGAGAGAGACACACACACACACACAGACATGCTCTGCTAACATCCTGGCCTCCTTTTGCTTTCAAACTCGTGTTTGTATGTAGATACTGGCTCCCTAATTGAACACACACACGGCTGATTCTCTTCTTCTTGACAGTTTAACTGTCTTGGTGCTGGGGAAAAAAAAGATCCTCTGTGTGTGAGAAGATGATTCACTCCATAGCTGAAAGTACTACTTTGATTTTACAATTCGATGGCTGTTTTGGCCAGTTTGAAACTGATCAGTTAATGAATGTCGTATAGCCGAGCAGTCTAAACATTTGCACTTCAACATGGAATAATTAGGTATCGATTAGAGTTTGTGTCTCTGATCTTTTTATGCTGTTCAGTGCAGCAGATTTATATTTTGCCACTATGGCATGCACCAGTTTTCCAAGTCTTATTGACCTCATGTCGGTTGCCCATTATTTCATTTGTTCCGTCTCTGGTTTTGTCTTAATCTATTGCTGGCTTTAGTAAATACAAGTAAAAGTTTGCGGTCCTGATCATAGCCTAGCATACATTTGTCAAAGTTGGTAATACACATCCACATTTTTGAGGATGTCATCTGACCTAGTCTCGCATTGCCAGACCTTCCTCCACAGCGCTGCAGAGGAAGGTCTGGCTAGTCCACACAGAATTCCGGGATTGGAGAAAAACGTGCTTCGCAGTCGTCTTGGGCGCTGCTAATCCCTGGACGGAGCAACGGTGCCGTTGCAAAATAGCCTCGGGAAAGAACTTGTTTTAGTGGAACATGTGTTCGATCAAAGGTTGTTTTAGTCGTGCAACAGAAAACTCAGATTGGACAGATAGTCTAGCTAGCTGTCTGGTTTTACCCTGCAGAGATCTGAGGAGCAGTTAACTAGATTTAGTTTAGAATGCCAACACAAAGAAAGTGGAAGGTGACGGACATCCGGCTGAATTTCCGGCAGCACCTGAACAATCCCGGAAGTGAAACGTTGTCGATATAGACTACATCTGACCTGACACCACCACATCACCATAGATATCAAATTAAAAATGCCATCGTTGGCGCAAAGTTATGTTTGACGTTAACTAGCTCACTTTGTGGTGCAGCGGTATCTCAATGTGTCTATGGCGATCACAAACCAGATGATTTTTACATTGTTGGTTTGAAATCTAATTTAACTGATTGAAACACAAACTATCTAATACATAATATATATTTTATGAATGGTATAATTTGGAATAATCAGCTTGTTACACAATAATAATAATCCCATATCGTAGTAAACCGGCAGCTGTTATAATATCTTATTGTTATAAACACATAAAACAATAAAACCCAAATACCAACACAATCTGACCAGTTACCATGACTATTTTAACAGTAACACGACTGATCCTGTGTGGGAGAACTGGTGTAATATCAGTCGATGTTTGTCGGGCTTCCGCGGATGCACGTCCCTCATTTTCTTCCAGCTATGGCAGTCCTTCACGCTGTGTGTGTGTATAATATTACCTGGTTAGATATATGCTAACATGGTGTAGGGTGATCATAAGCATCAGGTGTCAACCTACACAATGCAACACATTCCCACTTCTGGCGTAGACAAGAAGTTAAAACATATGTATATGTAACATATGTACTCAAGAGTCCTTTCTTGTCACTAGCCTGGGTGCAGATTTATTCTTTGATTATTTTGTCCAAGTACTTGAACAGCCACATCAAAGTCTAATTCATTTATCTGACACAGGTAAACAAATGGATTTCTGATCAGTCTTTCTGTTTGTTTGGGATTGAGATGTCTTTTCAATCTGTTGATCAATGGTCACCAGAGGTATTAACCTAAAGGGTTGGATTTCTAAATCAAACAACTTGTCACAGTGCATTATGGGAACACATACATATTGTTTCCATCTGCTTATCTCAGGATCACGGCCTAATTTTCTTGTTATCTGCAGATAACTAAATGAGTCACATGCTAATTGGTTGCACGCACGCTGAAGCTCAATGAACTGATTCAGGAGGAGAGAAGAGGGCCAACATTTAGTCTGTCGAGCAGGAAAATGGCTCATGATGACACACTGAGAGAAAGTGGATGAGCTAAAGAAGAGCTTGTTCCCTGTCAGAATGCTCTTCACTGTATCACTGAATCACTAATGTCCATCACTTAAAAACACTGTTAAAAAAAAAAAAAACTTTGGCAACTTTAAGTGGTAGTATCAAAAAAAGATCCTTCTATGGGAAATTGATTAATGGATATCAGCATATACAGTAAGGGTGCTTTCATACATAACCTGTTTTGTTCGGTTACAATAAACTCTGGTGTGTTTGCCCGTTTGGTTCAGTTTGTTTGATCTGGTGTGAAAGCTGTCAGTCGAACTCTGGGTCTAAACTAAACAACCAGTTCGAGATCGCCTGAAAGGGCGGGAACTCTGGTGTTAGTGGTGTGAAAGCCAAGCAGTTCAATCACAGGACTGTGTTATGGTGTATTCACAGTATTGCGGAAAAACATGCGGTTGAGTTGAATTCGTGAGCTCTTTTTGACACCAGGGAACATTAATATACACATAAGAAGCATTAAAAATGCTGTGTGACTTTGCGGATTGCCTTCTGATTAAGCCTGATGTAGTAAATGTTTCTTGTTTAAAACTAACTGCTAACTAACTTTACGAAAAGCTGCAGTGACTCAGATCAGAACTGGATCTGTTTAGATTTTTTAAAGTGAACTGCTCCTTTAACAGTCTTCGGTCCGTCTGTGGTTTCTAGAAGCTTTTTTTCTTTTCCCGAACATTCTCATACTGTTCCATCGGTTCCCTGGATTGTGTGTGTGTGTGTGTGTGTGTGTGTGTGTGTGTGTGTGTGTGTGTGTGTGTGTGTGTGTGTGTGTGTGTGTGTGTGTGTGTGTGTGTGTGTGTGTGTGTGTGTGTGTGTGTGTGTGTGTGTGTGTGTGTGTGTTATGTAAGCTCTGTTCTCACCATCTGCACGAATCCCTTGGGATGAAGACAAAAAAGATAGGGAGTACGGGTTGTTTTCTCTTATTCCTAACTTCCTCTTTTAGGATCCTCAGAATGAGCATTAGTGTGGAGTCAGCAGTCAGCAGGAAACAGACTCACACAGTATTACTATCAACACACACAGCTGCTGTAATAAGAGTTTCTGTCATCATGTCCAGATGTGACTGAAACTGTATGACTGACTGACTATCATGTGTTTACTATGTGTTTTAACCCAAAGTTGCTCTTATTTATTTGTAGCTTCTTTCAGAATATTTGCAGCTTGTTGTTGCTAATTTATTTTTGGGCCAACAGAACAAGTTGAAAACTTCACAGTGGCATATAATCAATTTGTAAAAATTGTTCCGGCTAACGTTTTAGCAAACGGCTTCCTACGCCAACATCCAGCAGACACAAAGAAACATTAGCATCCCTCAGCAGTTGCCGAAGTCCAATATTCAATCTCCTTTTAGCACCGGTCTGGTCTCCACCAATTCCTGAGAAAGAGAGAGTTTTTCTTAGCTGCTAAATGTTCTACTTTCTTCACCAGCTAGCTGCTAACTTTGTCTGTTGGCTATTTGGTGCTGGCCAGGTAGTGTACAATGTTTACACCATAATAAGTACTTATGGATGTATAGACAACTTCTTAATGGATTAGTTTCTTTTGTTTTCTTTCATCCAGTAAAGAAGTTTCAGTCCTTCATCTAAGATTAAATAAGAATAAAAATCCCCAAAATTGGAGTTGGGAGAACAGTGATATAACTGAATGCTGCCAATGAAATGTGTCAACCACGAGTCTATTTTTTTTTTTAAGGAGTTAGAGGTCAGAATTAGATCAGAGGTGAGAGAGTAAGAGCAAGCAGGCCTCTGCTATATATTTCAGGTGATAACATTTTAGAGGGAGTTATGTGGCGTTTACAGCGGGACAGACAAAAGACAGAAGTCTGTGTTTCATAACAGACTGATATATTTAGACAGCAAGGGATGGAGGGGTGAAGAGACGAGTGCGGAAGGGAGGAAAGTATGCAAGTCATCATCCTGTTAGAGACAAGACTGACAGCTTGACTTACACAACCACAGAAGAAGGAGGGAGGGAGGAGTGGCTCTGACGTCTGTGTCCAGTCCCAACATGAAGCTTTTATTTCAGATAATTATTGAATCCCACTTATTTTTGTGAAACAAATGTAAGAATCAGCCAGTGGTATTTAATGTTTCCAATATTAGTATTTTTTTTGTTTCTTACAACAATCAAGTGTACTTTTTCTTCATTCTATTGCAGTGCTTTACCTTACTCCTACAAAAAATAAAATGGAGGACATTATTATTTTTGTCCTTTTATATTATATTAGATTATAGAGCACAATAGAGTGAATCGGACACAACCGTCTTGTTGACGCTGACACCATCTCTAGAAGCTTCTTGATACAAGACAAACTGCACCTGAACCTCATTGGTAGAGTTTATTCTGTTTTGAAGAAAAAGAGTTCTTCATCCTGTAGAGGAAACATCCAACCAGCAGAGATATTTGAACTGGCTCAGAGGAGGAAGAGTGCTGCTGGATGTTGACATGTTTATGCTTTTAACTAAATTGTCTCCTGATCTACTCCGTGCCATTCATTACATTTAAAGGAGCAGGTTAGGAACAGCCTTTTTTTTTTAAATCTTAGAGAATCCAAGTCAGTGCAAATCTTTAAAAAAAATGCATCTTTTGTTTTCAGAAGCTTTTATTTGTATTTCCTAGTTTGCACCTTTTCTGTCTTTATTGTGACTCCGTGAAGCACTTTGTAACTGTTGTTTTGTTTCTGTCTCTTCAGGTCGTTTCCGTCAAATTGAGGTCTTGACTACAGTAGCTAACGAGTTTTTCCAGCTCTACAGTCAGGTTTCTGGTCAGCCTGTCCAACGCATCAGCTCCAGGGACCAAGGTAACCATGGCAACCACACCCAGGCCACAGTAGGACAGTTTTTTCTACAGTCAAAACTTTGAGGAGCAGAGAGCCACGGACAGAATCTTACACTGATTTTTGACTGTTACATAGCAAACAAAACCTTTTGAGGCTATATGATAAATATAGACTGCATTTGGTAAATCATAATGAGAGTTACGAAAGACAAAAAATTTGACTTTTTTTTTCCAAGAGTTGAATAATTTTTAATTTATTCATAGTCATAGTTCAGAGTTCCATGTGAATTTTAGTCACTGTTAATCAACTTTCTCCTTTTTACTTTACTTTTCAGTTTTGTCGTCAAAGAAAACCAGGAACCTTTTTACCTTGTTAGATGATCAATACACGTTTTAGTTGATGAAAACACTTTTTGTTAAGACCAAATTTGAGCATTGTAGACCAAACACAAGCAAATTGCTGTCAGATTGATTTTTATTTAACTGATTGGAAGAAAAAAAGTTTTGTCTCGTTTTTTTTATTGTCAAATTCTATTTTAGTCAGCTCTTAATATAGACCAATAGAAATGTAGTTCCAAAAAGTCTGTTTGGTCTCAATAACGTCTCGTCTTTTACCATGGACAAAAAATAGGTTGACAAATATATTATGTCACAGTTTATAATATAAAACAAGCACTACGTTTGAATGATAGTGTTTTTATTTTGAAATGTTTTTATCTCAGCAGGAGACGGAGGAGAAGGAGGGGGAGATGAGTCATCTCCTCCGCTGAGGAGGACCGGCTCGGCTCGAAACGTTGCCAAACTCCTCAAGAAAACCATCACCAAACACAACCTGTATGCAGCCGCCTCCGAGTCGCCTGAAGCGCACAAGCCTGACCAACACACACAGCCGAACGGACACGCAACCCCTGATCACACACACACCAACGGTCACGCACACCCAGGTCCAGAAGAGGACGGCTGCAGTACCGACTCCGACCACCAGGCGGAGACTGTCAACCAGAAACACATGCGCAAGAAAGACAGCTATTCCCTGGCAACAGTTGCCGAGGAAACCAACGGGGATGGAGCCGACAGGTACTGCTGGACAGACCAGTAGCTAATGTTAGCGAGCTAATATTTAAACCATTTTGCAGTGGTGGAAGAAATACTTAGATACTTCAGGTAAAAGTACCACTACAGTGTAAAAATACTCCACAAGTAAAAGTCTTTCATTCAAAATCCTTCTTAAGATAAAGTACAGAAATATTTTAGTTATATATTATAAAAGTATCAAAGTAAAAGTACTCGTTGGGAAGCAAATTTCGTTCTGACTGTGGCATAACATCTTGCTTCCCATCAGCCCTGAACAGAGCAAAACCGGACCAGCAGCCAATGGAGAGCATCAACCAGAATCTGACTCTCAGTCAACCAATCAGAGATTAGAAGAAGGATCCCAGGTGGTCAAAGAGGACAAGGAGAACCTGACCTCTACCCCAGAGAAAGCCCACCCCACCCTGGCCCCGCTCCAGCTGGCCCAGCTTCGCATGGAAAACACCGACTCTTTCGACATGGAGGAGGTACAGTGTTCTCCTGGGTTCTTCTCACCAGTCATTATAGTTTGTAGTTATTGTATTTTTCATTGTTTTACTTTTTTTTTTTTTTTTTCAATTTCATTTGGTTTCCAGAGTGTTCCACAGTTTAAGTTTTGAAATTATAATGTGAGGGGTATTTGTCGGGGGCAAGATTTAAGTATATACAAGAAGAAAGCATCATTGCTTCTATTTGTTGATTCATTGAGTCCATTTCCCCATATGCGTATATTGAAACCAGAAAGCTCACAGTGAAAATGCTGACCTTGATTGATCATTATGGGTATAGTTAATTATTTCACAATATATAGACAGCAGGAGATTTGTGTTGTTTGAACGGCTTCCTGTGGAGCTTACACTTTACAGTCATGTGAAGTCTGGCATGTGTAATCATGCCAGAAAAGAAAAAAGATAGGACCCAAACTAGTAGCGTTGTAAGACTATAAAACCAGTGTGGATTGAACTTTTATAGCGGTTTTTACCTTGTGAGGAGCCTGATGAAGTGCTGCTACTATTGGCGAACAAGCATGTTGACCCAGTGTATGTTTTTGTTCTTTCAGATTCAGAGTAACGAAGATGAGGCTCTGCCACCTAAAACTTCCAGAGCCACCGGTGAGTTCACCTTTACCTCTGTTTTCAACTTCTGACCTTAATGTTTGACTTAACTTAAGGTGCCCTGTGGGGTTTTCTTGTAAACACACAGGTGTGTGTATTGTGTATCTTTTAGGTCTAACAAATGTGTCGAAAGCATTTCCTTCCACATAAAACCCTTTAAAAGCAGATTTTTTTGTTTTATATTTTGAAAGTGTTTGTTGGCACATTGCTGCACTCCTATCCAGTGTATCTGGAAGAGTTACATCTGCAGCCTGTGTCGGTATGCTATAAACATGTTTCCTGTGTCTCAGCTCACTCAGACCTTTTCTGAGTGAGTACAGACTGTCCTGTCGCTTCATGCTCAGTATAAATTATTCTACTCTGCCATCACTTGGACAGACAGTGTACTGCAGGAATAATCATTGTCTGTGTGTCTCTTTCAGATCTGTTAAGGACAGTCAGTCAGCAGTCAGACAGCAGTGGTTTTGCTGAGGAGCCCTCGGCTGACTCCAACAGCTACCTCAAGGTTTGAGTTTTTGTTTGAAGTCTTGTATTCCAGTTTAGATCACCAAGTTTGACCTTTAAGTTATTTGAACCCACTCGTAAAAAAACAAAGGAGAAAGATCCCTGCAGATTAACCACATGGGGAAGAAACTGATTCCATACCTTGTAAGGCAGTCTGGAACATTTATCTCTGCTGCAGATTCTCACATGTCTGCAGTCTGCAATTCATCAGAGTGAACACTGTCCCCCACACAGATTTCTCCACTAAACTTCTAAGCTGTTTAACTGTAATATATATATATATATATAATATTTCAGAAAAAAGCAACAACAACAATATACATTTGTTTGGCAGAACTTAGTTTTTTTTTGTCTATCTCATTAGTCATCTCATGAGCCTTCAGATCTATCTTATCTTGTGACCTTTTAAAAGTAGCTCCACCTCAACCAGCTACAACAGTAAAATGACGCTTACTCATTAATGCCTCAGTAGTAACAATCTAATAATATAATAATATATGAGCCACAGCGGCCATTTTTCTACAAAATGAATACGTTTACTTCTGTGTTTTGGCTTAAGAAGGAGTTTGAATGCAGGACCTTTACTTTGTAGTATTTTTACATTGTTGTATTGGTACTCTTTCTTAATGTAGGATTAGGGTTATGGATTTGAGTACCTCATCCACTACTGTTAATTGATTGTTAATTAATTGTGATTAGGTGCAGGAGAGCAGTGACAGCTGTGACAGCGAGACGACTGTGACATCACACCCCTCACTAGATGTGGCCACGCCCGTCGCAATGGACCAACCAGCATTCGAGCTGCCAGATGGCCGAGAGGAAGAGGCGGAGCCTGATGGTGCTGCTGGGGATGATGGGAGTTCAGAGCAGGTTCCACAGTACTCAGTCCACCACCTCCCAAGGAACAAACCAATGGAAACGCCGCAGGATAAGACCCAGGAGGAAGATCCAATTGAGAGTGGGGACCGGATTGATCCTGAACCAGAACCAGAACAGGAGATTTCCCAGAGTTTGTCCGCTGTAGAACAAGAACCTCAACACACCCAGAACCAGAACGAGACAGCTACAGACACAGAACCACCCACGGACGGAGTGGGTGCTGAGGACGAGGCCCAAGAAGAAAATGCATTCTTAGATGATTCTCCACTTTGTCCTCCTCCTGCTCCATCCTCTCCAGTTTTAAACGCTCTGATCCGAGCCAAACAGAGCCAGCTGACCCGGGGTGGGCAGCGGGTTGACCCCCAGTCTGCCGATTCGCCCCAAATCCCAGGCAGAGGACGAGGACGAGGAAGGCGCGGCGTCCCTATGCAGCGGTCGTCCTCCCTGCCCTCCTCGCTCCTCTCGCCCTCTAGGGTCGTGTCCTCTGTCAGGATCCAGTTTGGGCGAGGTCAGGCGTCCTGCACGCAGCCCAGGTTCTCCTTCAAATACAACCAGGAGGCCGAAGGGGACGGGGAAGAGGTAGAGGAGGAGGAAGGACAAACCAACTGTCTGTCTACTTTGATTATAAACCCTGCCTCCTCGTCTGGCTCTATCAACCAACCACTAAGGCTTCCCACAGAAGCTCCGATCCCACCTAAACCTATCCCACGCCACCTGCTGCGGTCAACCTGCTCCCTGCAAAGCTGCAGCCCTCCTCCTGATTGGTCAGGATGCCCTGCCCACTCCTGGAGCACCCAGAGCGTTCCTGATCTCTCCTCCAATCAGCGGCAGCCAGGCCAGTTCCAACAGAACATTAGCACCAACCAAAACCATTACCGTTACCCTAATCCTACAACTCAGTATGTTAACCCAAGCCCCAATCCTAGTCCCAGCCTTAACTCCAGCCAATACCCCTTCACATTGAACCCTCCTCCACAGTACCATGCCCCTCTCCATCCATACGCCAGTCTTCCTAACCTCCTTCACCAACACAACTTATCCCACCATTCTAGTCTAAACAGTCTCTACCAACCTACAACTCCCACAATGCCCCAGCACGACAGCCTCTCCAACTTGCATCAGCCCTCCACTTCCACGGCACCTCACCACGTCAATCTGGGCAACCTGCATCCGAGAAATCCAGCAATGCACCACCAAGACTACAATCATCTATATGGCCATCAGTCACCCTACCATGCCACTCCTCACTGCTCGCAGTTTGCCTCACCCTACCTCGGCTACCATGGGTACAACATGAACCCAAACCTGGCGTTTCCACACCTGGCCCCAGAACACAGCCTCCATCCAGGGTTTGCTCCTCCTGCTCCAGGTTTCTTCCCAGACCTGGCCTCAACCCTAGGCCCAGGTCACAGCCTCCACCCGGGGCTGGCTCCTTATGTTGCTCCAGGTCAAGGACCCAGCCAGGGCCCGTCCAGCACTGAGATGCAGCTGAGGAGAGTTCTGCATGACATCAGAGGAACGGTTCAGAGTCTGAGCCAGGTTAGTCCTCTTCAGTCCTAGCCCCCTAAGCTCTTGTCACCAACTGTAGTAAATAATGGTTGTAGTCTTACTATCTTTAAATGAAAACTTCAGTGTATTACAACTTTGGCTTTTTTTTCATAGCTTCATATTTAGCATACGAACATGGGAGGGGCAACAATGTTTGGCAATAAAAGTGAATAGGCGTATTTCCTTAAGTGTCAAACTGCGATTGATCAGCTGTTCCCTGCTGCTCTAGACCCCTGAAACCCCTCTCCAAGACCAGGGGTAATGACATCCCTTCCTGTTGTTTATTTTTGAGTAGGTTAGCTCTTACTTATCATTTCGTCAGCTTTTCGTGTTCCACTTCCTGTCCTGACATCACTGTTCTCTCCATGTAGAACCGAGCCGACACTCCAGACGCGTTCAGGGAGCACAGAGCAGCTCAGCCCAGCCACCAGGTACCGTCATCACTCCTTCCATTTTTGTGTGTTAAATCCAGCAGCGATTATTCCTGCAAATAAAGATTTAAATCTCCCTTTGTACAGCTTTTACCTGACTTCTGTGACACAAACACAAAATCACAAAGTTCCCTTTGAAGGCAGATAAGTTCTCTGACTCGGTCATACATATATAATAAATTGCCATACTAGCTTTGCATAATTTAAAATGTACCTACTGTTAGTTTGCAGTATGACGTATTTAGAGATGGCCCGATACAATTTTTTGCCTCCCGATACCGATTCTGATACCTGAACTTGCGTATCGGCCGATACAGAGTACCGATCCGATACCAGTGTGTCATATATTTTATTATGTTTTAACAAGTGTATACTACTATCCCTGTATGGATGCGATATGATTTCTATCTTTGTGTCGGTCTGGCTCAAGTTAAACTCTTTGTGAAACATGAACAAACACAAACAATGAACGCCACAGAACTTTCTTTTATTATGCAGTTTGACAGTCAGTTATAACGGAAAAAGAACATAAATAAACTACTTTAACGTAGATTTTCTTTAGGGCTTTATTACGTGGTATCGGATTGGTGCATAAACTCCAGTACTTCCTAATACCGATACCAGCGTTTTAGGCAGTATCGGAGCCGATACCAATACTGGTAGCGGAAAACATCTCTAGATATATTGAGACTGTTTTATTATTAACCTTCGTTTCACTTTATTACTCTCAATTTTCAGTCTTTGGCAGAGTTTAAGCAGAAGAGGCAGAGTCTAAACTTATTCCGCAGTCAGATGATGGACCTGGAGCTGTCAATCATCCGACAGCAGGCTCTGGTCTACAAACACCTGAGCCCTGCCGACAGGTGACTCATAAACAAACAGATACATGTTTCACAGTATGACAAAATGTACATGTACAGTACTACAGTGTACAATGTACAGTACATGTGGCACAAAATAACATTGTGTGTGTGTGTGTGTGTGTGTGTGTGTGTGTGTGTGTGTGTGTGTGTGTGTGTGTGTGTAGGATGGAGGTGGAGCAGCTTCAGTCTCTGAGGTCAGCGGTCAGAGAGGAACTGCAGGAGCTGGAACAACAGCTGGAAGACAGACTTATGAAGGTGACACATCACACCCAACACAGGGTATATACACACAACACACACAATGCAAGGTATACACACAGAACACACACATCATCGGGTACTCAGGATATTCTGACTGTATTTCGATTGAGACATTTTAATAGTGGTTTAATTTCACAACAGTGACAATACATTACCAAGGCTTCCACAGGGTGCAGCTGTGTCGCAGGCACCGGAGCTGATCACGCGCACAGACAATGCTTGTGATTCCACCAGACGCACCGCAGCATGTTTAAGAAGCGCCCCAGAAGCGCCTCTCCGCTCTGCTTCTAAGGGAAACACCCGCTTTGAATGTTATTAGCCAATTAAAGGGATGCAGGAAAACGCTAACGTTTCCTGGGTATACAAACCACCCACACTGTATACACAAGAAACACACACTTTGGGGTATAAACACATTATACAGGTTGTACAAGCACAAAACACAACGCAGAGTATACACACACAAGACACATACATGCACACACATCGCAGGGTATAGACGCATATAGAGACGCCGCAGGGTATATTAATATTTCTTACATACACTACACACAGGCACACTTCAAAGTATATACATACAACATATATAAAGTACATATATACGTACATGCGTTTGTCTGGTCAGGAACTGTTACTGTAGTAGTTTATTAAAACCCTTTTTAAAGGTGCTCTAAGCGATGTTGGGTGACAGCACTTCTTGTTGACGTTCGAAGTATTATAAGAACAAAACGAGGCTAGCTCGCCCCTCCCTCCTCCTCATCCATTCCCCTCCCCCTCCCTTCCGTGCTTCCGCGCACTAACCCCTCAACCTCCCCCCTCAAATCCTTCTTTTCGGTTATTGGCTGGAACGCTGGAAGACTTTTTGTTATGTTGTGTGGTGCAGGTTGGCACAGTTTTTGTTGGCGTTTGTGGAGCCTGGGCTGTCTACAGAAACCGTGTTTTTTTTACAGTGTGTTCAGGGGACAGGCAGCTAACAGATAGTGAGGAGATGTTGTGTGTGACAAAAAATGTTGTAGCCTAAAAAAAAGGCGTGACATCGCTTAGAGCACCTTTTAAGACAATTTATGTGATCACAAACTAAACTGATTAACTTGACGTGATGTGACCTGCTCTCTTCCTCAGAGTCTCCATAGAGATGGCAGTCTTGACAGCCTGTCCACCGCCTCTGCACTGAGAGCCATGGAGCCGGTCAGCGCGCACACACACACACACACACACACACACACACACACACACACACACAATTAAATATAAAGCTAATAAAGTTTCTCTTAATGTATGACCTTTTCCTGTTTGCCCAGGTGTCGGACCTCCTCAGAGAGCAGCTCTATCTCCAATCTGAGCTCAGCTACGACGTTAACGCCCCCTCCACCAACTGCTCCTCCCGATCCTCCAGTCCAGTCCAAGGAGGAAGCGGCGAGCAGAGAGGAGGCGTGTACCGGGCATCAATTAACATAAACCCTGCCCCCCCTCCTCGACCCAACACACACACTGAGGAAGAGAAGGAGGGAGAGAGGGATGGAGGAGAAGGAGGAGGAGGAGGAGAAGGAGGAGAAATACAAGAGGAGGAGGGCGCAGCAGGAGAAGTCAGAGTGGGGAACCTGCAGCAGCTTATCAGAGAGGTAGCATTCCACCAGCACTTTTACTGGTACTTTAGTGATTAAAGAGTCAACCCTTATGTTTATTATTGGCATTATGTAATTTATGTTAACTGTGTGTATAGCAGAAAAACGACCAATGAGAAAACATTGTCCATTTCTCTGTCTTTCACGTTATCATTTTATTTGTTGATGAAAATTGTAAGACATTCTGTCAGAGTTTTTGTTTTAAATGTTTCTTTTTATTTAGTCTTGTTTTTGTCGTTTTCTTTTGTCATAGGATTTGTTGACAAAATGAACACTGCATTTTACATTGTTGGGTCATACACAAGCAGTGTTAGGATAAAGAAAAGGTACCTAGCAGCAGAATGCTTTCTTATGACTGTTCAAAAGATTCTAAATCCTTTATTAATCCCACAACGGGCATTTTAAAGAATCTTTCAAGCCCCCTGTTGTCACACAGTTGTTTAAAATGGGTTACTGCAGACCAGAAAAAGTGACAAGATGTCGCTTCATCTAAAAGACAAACTGCTGGAGCATTTTTCACAATGCAGCTGTTTTTAAGGAACAATTTGACCTTTGGGAAAATTGACTTATTTGCCTTCTTGCTGAGAGTGAGGTGAGAAGATTGATACCACTTTCATGTCTGTACGTGGGACCTGAGTTAATTCAGACAGCGGCTGTTTAAATGTTGTGTCTCTTTTCCAGATTCGAGAGAGCGTGGCGCAAGAGGTCCGACAGGAGATCTACAGCGAGCTGCTGGCTGCCGTCTCGCCACGGCGATCGCCCCTGCCCGGCAAGAAACACCCGCAGTAGTCGCGGCAACAGCAATGCACCGCCCCCTTTCACCTTCAGCCTTAGTTACCACAGCCTGAGCAGCAACGCCGTCTGTCTGTAACACTGTATAGCTGAGTAACACTGTCTGTGTGGAGCACTATGTGTCTGTAACACTGTATGTCTGGAACACTGATGACGAAATGAGCACATTGCCTACATGTGATAAATCCCGCCCGGGCCTCAGATGGGACGTTTACGTGTCTGTTTGATTCTAATGTGTTGGTGTGATGCATGCTGGGAAAGCCAGTCTGAACCAGCCTGTGCCCATCAGGGATGATGTGTTGTCTTTTCATCCCATCCTGTTTTTTGTTTTTTTAAGCTGTTTTGATCAAAGCCAGGCCTCTAACTGCTACACTGCCACTAATACTACGAGTACTACAACTAGGACTGCTAACAGTCGTACCAGTGCTACCAGTAACACCACTACTAGTCCCAGTCATGTCCCCATCAAGTACTTTTGCCCCAGATCAGTCCGTCCTGATGATGATGATAATAATAATAAATAATCAGTTGCTTTTTTTTCAGCAGTCATTCATGTAGTAATTTGGATGATTGGAGCCTTAAACATGTTATCAGAGCAACACACAGGACCAACTTCCCTTACAAATACTGGATGTGCCTTAATGAACTGGTGATCCAAGCTTTTCGTTTGGGGTTACATTCCTTGATCCTAAATAAGAGTAAAGTCTTATGTCAAACTTTTACCCCTTAAAGTTCCATGCACATTTCACCTTCTCTTAAAAGTTTTAAAAAGATTTTTAAAAATATACAATTAAGGGATTATGATCCAACATCTGTCAACATTCCTTCATCATCATCATCCTCATCATCATTGTCATTGTGCTTTTGTTCCACTTGCCTCATTCACAGTTGAATCTGTTTGTTTCTTTGTGATTAGTGCTAAGCTAGGCTAAACACATCCTGAACTGAAAGGGTTCACGAAATGTTGGACTGTTCCTTTAGGGTTAGGGTTTGTGCGTGTAACACTCACACTCTTTGCTTGTGTGTGTGTGTGTGTGTGTGTGTGTGTGTGTGTGTATTGATTGTTACGGAGCAGGTGAAGAGGTTAGTATGTTTGTCATGAGGTACTATGGAGGTCAAAGCTTACTCTGCAGCAGGAGGTTTCAGTAAGTTGTCATGGTGACAGTGATGATGATGATGATGATGATGATGATGGTGTAATGTCAGGTCATAGGGAGGAGCTTAGCGAGCCGGGTCATGTATGGGTGAGCAGGCAGTGGAGCCCAAACCTTAGCTGCGTTAGCATGTTAGTCACCTTAGCATGTTAGCTTCCCACTGTCCGATGACAAATCTGTGTGCAATAATACGAACATATATATTGATTACTGAGACTAATGTAAATAGATTATCAGTAAATCACTGCTAACATTTTAGGTCATTCACTTCAGCACAAACTGTCTACCTGCACGTCTGATACTAATTAATCTGCAGTAGAAACTCTTGATTTTCCTCCTCTTTGCACAGAATCCACAGAAGTGATTTACAATATTGAATTACTAATGACCATTTAACAACATTTCTTTTTTTCAGCATTAATGCCTGTGTGTAGTGATTGTGGTCCCTCGCAGGTTTCCCGTTAAACAGTTATGGAAAACTGGAAATCTTGGGAGTAGCTGAAGTGACACAAGCACTCGCACCCACCATAGCTGAGTGTGATTGGCTGGGAGACCCATTAATCAAGCTAAAACACACTCCTAAATAACTACTTTTTTTTTTTATCTTTGTGGAACAATGATTTTCAAAATGTCTAGACAGACACATTAGAATTAAAATGATCTACTGAAAGCGGAACTTTTTTTTGGAAAACAATTTATTTACTTTTTGTTGTTGTTGATGTTCATTCTTGATGTTTGGGAAATAATTATACATGGTGAAGAGAATCTGAGCTCAAATGTCCACTTATTGATTCTGAGTCTTCAGCCACATCTCACAGTCTTCTCTTCAACACTCTAATTCATTATTAACTGGACCTCTGACCTTTGATTCCCTTCACCATTTAATTACTTTTGTTTGTTTAAAAATGTTTATCTTTCATGTCACAAACTTTGCTCTGCTGGACCAACACTCACTGTGAGCTCCGAGGCTCTACGTCCTTTTATTTTTTTAACTGATCAAGAAAATCCTTCACATACTTCTAATTTCACTTCACTGTCTGGTTTCTATTAATTTCTGTTGACGTCTGTTAATAATTATGTTTATTTTGTATTGATGTCTTGTCAGTGGGATGCAGGGGAGGGATCACTCTGTAGAGATGAGAATAATAAAGATGTATTTATTTTCAGTACAGATGAGTGACTGCTTCACTTGTGTTCTTGTTTAACTATATTCGTGGGGTCCAAAAACCGGGAGTCCAGTATACTTGTGGGGTCCCGACAGCTTTGTGGGGCCAAAATGCTGGACCCCACAAGTTTAAAGGGCTGTTTGAGGGTTAAGACTTGGTTTTAGGATTAGAGTTAGAATTAGTATGGTGAGGGTTAAGGTTAGGCATTTAGTTGTGATGGTTAAGGTTAGGGTAAGGAGCTAGGGAATGCATTATGTCAATGGCGGGTTCCCACAAAGATAGTGCCACAAACGTGTGTGTGTGCGCACAGAACTTCTACTTTACTTAAGTACTTTACTTTTATGCTTTATTATAGTCCCTATATTTCAGATGGAAATATGGCCCTTTTTACTCCACTACATTTATCTGACAGCCATGGTTCACAAAATCTATAATAAGCTTTTCAGATGCGATGAATTGTTATAGACTAAACTACACTTCAACTTCAACAGGATGTATACATTTATTTGTATTGAATTGCTGTTTCAACTTCTTTCAGCATTTATATTTCAGCTGCTACTCATACAACTTCAGCTGTTTCACTATTTCAACAATTTAAAGTGTTTAAACTGAAAAATGTAAGCAGTGCGCTCACCTACATTTTTTTCTTCTTTTGTATTTTATTTGGATATAATTGAACAGTTTTACAGCATTTCTACTGCATGTTCTTCTGTTGCACAAACACACTAAGGCAAATTCCATGCAAGTGAAAACTTACTTTGGCAAATAATCTCATTCTGATGTACAGTTTTACGCTACTTCATGCCAATAAAGCTACTTGGAGGATGTAATTATTGTCACCACCAGGGGGCGTTTCTCTGTTCAAACTTTGATCTTTTATTTTGAAATCCGGAAGCTATCCGTGACCTGGAAGTATTCAAATTTATTGTAGGAAGTTTCCGTCAGAAGAACAAAATCTTAACAGAGGGACGAAAAGGTGGAAAATAGAACGGTAAGAGGATATTAAAAGACAAAGATAATGCAATAAGAAGACGGAGAAGAAAAAGCCTGGAGGTTTTAGCGACAGATTAGCAAATAACTAGCGTTTTAGCCAGCTGTAGCTAAGGTACGATTAGCGTTAAATTACTAGCTAACTTTAGCTCATCCAAACCAAACACACATGGCGATAAAACTGACATGTTTTGTCCGATATTTTGGTTTTGTAGATACAGGTGATATTATTGTTTTAATAATCTGCCTAAATGACTAATTTAGACGTACGGACGTATTTAACGTTAGTTAACTAGCTAACGTTGTAACGTTATATTGTCGGAGTCGCTTAACAGTGTTCCTGTCGCGTTACGTTAACGTTAGCTAACGTTAACCTAAAACTCTTTTAAAAGTGATAAGTTTTACCTGAAAAACTCCAGACACGTTACATTGTCTTTTAAAGGGTCAGTTAACTCAAAATAACAAAACGGGCTGCATATAAGGTTATGTTGTTTCTATTTTTGTCTGAGACATTGAGACAGCACAGAAGTTTAGTAAACTGATTCACCTTTTTGTTTTTGCTCGGACAAAAACACATTTGAAGAAATTATCTTGGGCTTTGGGGAGTTGTCATGGGCATTTTAAATTTTCATTGCTTTCTAAGGTTTTATAGACTAAATGATTAGTTAAAATAATCTGTAGCTAGGTTTCCTTAATTGATAATGAAAATTATTATTTGCAGCCCCACTTTCCACGATCGGTGTCCTGTGTCCTTGTCTGCGTACACAGACAATTGAGTTGATTTGATTGTTGTTGTACAATGCTGGTTTAAAGTTTATTTTAAGCAACAAATCTGTAAATCCAATTCTTTCAAGAGAAGCTATTTAGTCGTCTGAATCCTGACCAAGACATTTTAATGGTGAAGATGAAAACATTTAAATTATGCAGACACCATCGAGGTCTTTTTGAAGTACAGTCACAGTACATTTTTCTCTGCTGTCTGAAATACTCACTAGAGCATCCATTAATAGTGGTCAGCTATTTAAAAAAATTACTTGTTGTACTTAGCTTGTTGTAAAAGTTAAACTATTTATTTGTGAGCAGTTTTTAACACTTTCAGGAGGAAAGGCTCTGAGAGCCACAGCCAGGGTAGTAAAGTCAAAGTATCGAGAGACACTAGGTGCTTTCCGACCGGATAGTACTTGTACTTTTTAGAGTAAAAGTACACTTCTAAGCAGTTCTAAGAACTACTCTCCCCCAAAATCTTTTTTTCCGTTTGCATTCCCACTGGCCAAGTGGCCATAGGGACTGGTAGGAGGGGTAAGGGAGTGACGCAAGCACGGCAACGGTCTTTGCCGGTGAGCCACAGGACACGCTTGTGGAGTTTAACTCCAAAAAGACAGTTAACCACAGGTTCCCGTTAATCTTATGATGGACGTGTGTTGTGATATTTAAACAAACGAACCGTCAACGGCGAAATAAAAGCCTCTTATTTACGAGAGCGGTCTGAGAGACCTCCAGCTTACCGCGAGGTGTCTGAGCAAGACTGGCCGAGCTGGCTGTCGTCTCACTTGATGGAGCTTCTGAACTCCGAAAACTTTGAAGCAAATTGTCAATTCGGCATCAATTTGCGCAAAACTGCCTATATTCGAAATCTAAACAGTTAATTTCTAAAACGTTGTCAGAAGTGAATTTGATGATGAATAAGATGGTGAAAATTGTAAAAAAAAAAATGTCCCGTTGTTGTTCTGTCTGCAAGTTTCCGAGTTGGCAGTGGGCGTGACTTATAAGTTGGACCAATCAAGTACACCTAGGAAAAGGGAAAAGACCCTGCTCTGAAGTAGGAGCTAAAAAAGTATGCTACTGAGGCCAGAGGAACTTAAAAATCCCCAAATAACGAAAAAAGTGTTCTAGGAACTTTTAGTTCTAAGAACTGCAAAAATCCCTCCGGTCGGAAAACCCCTACTTATTACTTAGAATGTGTTTCTTTAAAAAGTATTAGAATCCTAAACGTGTATTTGTGTTTTTCAGTATGGACTCTCCAGGCAGAAGTCAAAGTCCCAGTCCTGGGCAAAAAGAACAAAGTGGTGAGTAAAATCTGCGGTCACAATTTTATTTTGTTGTAGTAGTTGTAGCATATTCACCTGATAACGCTTCTCTTGCTCTCTCTCTGTGTCTTTAGGACCTACAGAAGACGAGTCCTGTGCTGCAGCAGAGAAGCCCCAACAGGCCGGCTCAGTTGAGAGAAGCCCCAAAGAGAGGCCATCTCCTCAGGCCAGTCCTGCAGGCCGTTCCCCCTCCGGGAGCCCTGCCTCCAGCAGCTCTGATGACAGCAGCAGCAGCAGCAGTAGTGATGATGAGGATAAACATAACGGGGCACTGAGGAAGTTAAGGAGCAGTGTGGCTCAGATCAAAGTAAGCACGGATTAATGTGGATGTTACTGGCATTTCATGTGTTGACGTGCACCGTTTACTGTTGACTCCCTGCAGTTATTAAGACAGAGAAAAATGCTGTAGAGACTTTTCTTTTGTGTCCTGTAGAGTTTTACACTTGGCTTGCAGGAATAAAATCCCTGAAAGGGAAAATGTTGCTGTGACAGCAGTGCTGTGAGAATTATGAGTAGTAATGTACAGGGCTGGATAACGGTTTGAGTTAAATTCTAGGAGTTAGGCCGGTTACACACTGGATGCGTCGCGCGAGCGTGTCAGCTGCGTGGCGTGTCCGTTTATATTTCGGCTCCCATGTTAACAGGTTAGAGCTTCCACACTGCCTGCGTGACACGCACGTCTCAGCCGCACCGAAAAACGCGTGCGTGCTAGAAATAGAACCAGTGCCTATTTTTCACGTGACACGCAAGCGTGTTGGAAGCGTTTCCAGGCAAAATAGAATAGGAAAAAATGTTTAAATGTCTTTTTGACACTAATACATATTAATAAATGACATGTTGATGTTTGAAAGTATCTATATAAATAAATATAAATGTAATAAAAAAAATCGAAGGAAATATTCTGTAGCCTATTTTGCCGTCAATACTGCCGACGTTGTCTTTGCTGTAATCAAATCGGTGTATATTTATGTTCAACATGGTATTTCATTTTATCGATGGGAAACATACATGTATACAGACAAGGCTAGCAGCAGCAGCACCGCGTCAGACACGTTTCTGGTGTGTAAAGACATAGAAAAATCCACGCAGCTGACACGCAACAGAAACGCCACGCTCACGCCACGCAGGCAGTGTGTAGCCGGCGTTAGCGGTACGGGGAGGTCATATAGTTGCAATGAATGTTTTGCTCTGACGGTAACTTAGCCTACTTTGGATGTATCGTGAGCTAAACCGGGTATCACTGTCACTGTGTCACGAAACAAAGCAATAACAGATTGTTGTAGCAATCAACGTAGTAACTTTGATTAATATAGCGCATTTTATGAAACCCACGGACGCTTTACACAGGTACAGGGGAACAAGGGAAAAGAAAATAGTAAGCCAACACAAACACGGACTAATAGGAATAAAACGTCCTCACTAAATGGAAGGGGGGAGTAATTTAATCTAGGCTACTGGCGTACAACCACATTGCGTATTTTAAAGTTATTTTATGAATGAAATAGACATATTACATACCTGAGGGTCAATTCAGGGACGTTTTTGAATCATTTACAATCCCGTAACTGTCTCCATCTGTTGAAAGCCCAAGTGCGACTCGGTTTTGCCCGTTGTCTTTCACTTTCCCTTTTAGCTTTTAGTTGTTCTTTGTTTAATTTCCTTCTTTTCTGTGATGGCCCTGCCCCAGTATCAGCCATAACTACAGCAGATAACTTCTGAAATAAAATAAAATTAGGCCTACATAAAGACATCTCCTTTTACCTGCATACTTACTAACACAGGCTTTTCTGGTGTTCAGCCGAAATCTGTGACCTGTCAGAATGTGTTACTGTAGTGCCATCTACCTGCCGTAAATCATTTTGTGACTACAAAGGCATTAATAAAAACTATGTACAAATAGCGTTCTTTTCACTGTTAGTCTCGTTTGCTGTTACAGGTCATTTATGATCATCAGATGGAACATTACACAGTTTCAGAAACATTTAAAAGTTAGTATAATCACTTTAAATAAGTGTGCACATTTACATTATAGGATAAATTCAGTTAACACATGTCCAGGTTATTAAGCCATGGACTAAGGATTTTATTTCTTTGGCAAATGCAAAACGACTAAAACATGACACATCTGTGTTTTTTAGGCCTGCATGTGCAGTTGAGCAAGACTAATAAAAGACCTGCAACAACTAGATATGTTGCAGTCTTCACCTCATTAAGTGGATTTAGCTTATTTATGCTCTCTTTGAGATATCAGGCCTCACCAAACATTTTGTGTTTCTGGATAACTGGCCATGGACATTTGGCTGGTCTCCAGTGTTAGTTTCCATGGCAACAGAGCATGATTTCACATCAAGACATGTTTGTGAGACAGAGTAGCCAGGGTTAAATTTAGCTGGCCTGCTTCATGAAACAGACCAGTGACCAGTGAAGAAAATACTGAAGACCTCTCTAGTAAATAAAGGCGCAGCTTGTTGATCCACAACAGAATCACAAATGGAAGAGAACCGTGTGTCCAGTACTGTCATCTTAGACATGAACTCCCTGGTTCAATGTCTGTGGTTCAAAAAATGGCAGCATGTTTTTCTGTTGACCAAGTTTTCTCTGAAGAAATTCATGTCCCAGTCCATCATTCAGTGACAATCCAGATCCTTTTAACATGACTGAAGACTGAAAGAAATACTGCTGACACTCTTCATTTATTTGTTGTGCAGAGATCAAGGTCCAAGTCCGTGTCCAGAGAGCGAGACAGGTCCAGGTCCAGAGAGCGAGACAGGTCCAGGTCCAGAGAGCGAGACAGGTCCAGGTCCAGAGAGCGAGACAGGTCCAGGTCCAGAGAGCGAGACAGGTCCACATCCCGATCCAGGTCCAGAGGGCGAGACAGGTCCAGGTCCAGAGAGAGAGACAGAGATCGGGGCCGCTACGACAGAGGACGCTATACTCGGTAAAGACATGTAGCTTTATATTGGCTTGTACTCATTTTAGTGAGTGACTTTTTAATAATTTAAAAGTTTAATAATAGGTGGTCAATATAGAAAAGGGAAAAAAAGAAGAAGACATACTTTATTCATCCCATTATTTATATTTATTTATTTATATTATAATCATTATTAAGGGGAAATCATTAAATAAATAATTTGAAAAAATGTAACAATTAGTTTTTGAGTTTTTTGTTTCATCTCTTCCTCCCTATTCCGCCCAGTGATCGCTATGACGATCGCCGTGACGACAGGGAGGGGCGTTTTGACCGGCGGACGAATCGGGATGCAGAGTTTGATCACAGGAGGAGAGGACGCTCGGGCTCCCTTCCAACGGACAGGGAGCCGGCGGCGGCTGAAGAGCCGCCGGTCAAGAAGAAGAAAGAGGAGATCGACCCAATCCTGACGAGGACGGGTGGAGCTTACATCCCCCCCGCCAAGCTGCGCATGATGCAACAGCAAATCACTGACAAGACCAGGTAGGAGTGCTTTAATTATTTATTTTTTATTGAAGCTAGGATTAGACACCTTTCTTTTAGTTTTGGTTCAATCATCCATCAGTTTGTAGATTGATTTCCTTTATTCCAGGCAGATATTTATCAATTCACATTTATGAAAATTTCTGCGTGGAGACTTTGAAACTTGAGATTTGCTGCAGAGAGATCATCTATGATAGTACACATTTAATTACACCGTTATAAAGTGGTGGCCTAAAGGTTAAAGAAGCGAGCTTGGGACCGGGTCGCCGGTTCAATCCCCAGACCGGCAGGATTAAATCTGGGTGGGGAAAGTGAAAGAGCAGCAGCACCACTGAGGTGCCCTTGAGCAAGGCCCTTAACCCCAACCGCTCCAGTGGAGCTGCTCAGTGGCCAGCAGATCAGACTGTGGTTGTACTGGGCAGCTTCCAGGTATGAATGTGGAACTGTGTGAATGTGACAGGTTGTCGTTGCAAATGGGAAATTGTTCTCAATCAACTTACCTGGATAAATAATATACTACTAATAAAACAATAATAAAATAAACACCTTTTACATTCAGTTATCATTGTATGGTAAAACAGTTGAGCGCGGGTGCATTCAAGTACGCTCTGACATCTCATTTCAGATTTCAGCGTAGGCTTTGATGGGCTCCGTCAGAAAATAAAACCTAGACGAAAAACATGGACATTGTGAAAATGTGAATTTGGTGACTTCTTGCACTACTCACTGCGGCTGATTTTAAAATGAAGATATTGTTGCATCTTACCAACACTTGAACACATCTCCCTGCAGCATAAAACATAAAACACAAACCTTGATATAATCTCTGTGTGTGTGTTGTCACTGATGCCCCGCCCTCTGTGCAGCCTGGCCTATCAGAGGATGAGCTGGGAGGCCCTGAAGAAGTCCATCAACGGTCTGATCAACAAAGTCAACGTGTCGAACATCGTCCACATCATCCAGGAGCTGCTGCAGGAGAACATCATCAGGGGAAGGTGAACAATTGCGCACGCCAACATACAACTTCATTTTAACACTCAATATTCAAATGTAAACATCTTTAACAGCAAAATTGACATTTCTTGGCAGCTACTTACTAAAAAATGCCTTAAAATGGTGATTCCTAGTGTGATTGTTATAAGAGAGTGAAACATAAACTTTCTTTGCTCAGTATTCCACCAAGAGACAGAAAAGTCTTGAGATTGTTTGTCTCCCTGGCGTTGCCTGTAACGGTCTACCTGTCTCTCTCAGGGGTCTTCTGGCTCGCTCGGTGCTGCAGGCTCAGGCAGCATCTCCGACCTTTACTCACGTTTACTCTGCTGTCGTCGCCATCATCAACTCCAAGTTCCCTCAGATTGGAGAGCTGATCCTCAAACGCCTCATCCTGTCCTTCAGGAGGAGCTACCGCCGCAACCTCAAGGTGTCTGTCTGTCTGTCGATAAATGGATCAACAGGAAACGAGTGTAGCAGTGTACTTTAAAATATGTGACTGATAGGGGTGGGTGAAAATATTGATTTTCTTCTACAGTTCTGGATTGATTTAAAAAATGCCAAAAATATTTTTTGTAATAACATAGAAAGATGAACTCAACACAGCACACGACATCTTGCAGTTCATTTTGTATTTAATAACTTAATAATTAGCTTTGCAAGACGAAGGTAAGATATTGTTTTTACGCAGTATTCGTTAATACTCTCGGCAAATCCGTTTCAAATCAGCAAACCAGTTTGTGTTCAGTCTGAACACGCCTTTAGATTTAAATTGGCTGTAAGATGTCTCTTTTTCCTTGACATTAAATTCATCATTCATATTGGCAGCATTTTATTTATTAGCACTAGTATTAGTATTGGTGATGTATTAAAACTAGTCTGTCTTTTGTTTTCCAGCAACAGTGCCTGACAGCCTCAAAGTTTGTGGCACATCTCATAAACCAGAACGTGGTAGGTCCTGCTGTCTGATTTTAATATTAAAGGAGGGGTTTAGTGTTTATGTTCAGCTCTAATGAAGTGTGTTTACTTCTCTCTGTCTGCTCCGGTGTCCCTTGCCCTCAGGCCCATGAGGTTTTGTGTCTGGAGATGCTCACTCTGCTGCTGGAGCGTCCAACTGACGACAGTGTGGAGGTCTCTATCGCCTTCCTAAAGGAGTGTGGGCTCAAACTGACCGAGGTGTCCCCGCGAGGAATCAACGGTAGCTACAACTGTCAACCCTTTATCACCATTGTCTTCATAGTTAGGAATTGTGACTAATAATGTTAGTTAGAACTGAAATGAGAATAGATCGATCCTTTTTTAAAGTCAATTATCACAAACAAAAATGCACCTAAAATATTTCCTGCCTGAAAGTCTGAGCTCAACTTGATCCTTTAAACTCAACAGTATTGTCGTTCAGGAGAATCAGCCTTTTCCAAATTAAAGTTAAAGAACACAGAAAAGTACCGATAAATTCTGCCTGGCTCTCTTTTTCAGCCATATTTGAGCGTCTCAGGAATGTCCTCCACGAGTCGGCCATTGATAAGAGGGTCCAGTACATGATCGAGGTGATGTTTGCCATCAGGAAGGACGGTTTTAAAGATCATCCAGTGATCCCAGAGGGCCTGGACCTGGTGGACGAGGAAGACCAGTTCACCCACATGCTGCCACTGGACGACGAGTACAATGTCGAGGAAATGCTCAGTAAGCCCCCAGAGAGGGAGGGAGTGGGAAGGCGGACTCTACCTGGCTCTACAACTCTCTCTGCAGAAATGTGTGTATATGTAGCTCTAACATGTGTCTGTGTGCTCACTTAGATGTGTTTAAGATGGACCCAGACTTCCTGGATAACGAGGAGAAATACAAAACCATCAAAAGAGGTAAGAATGCGTACAAACGCCAAACTGTCCACTGTTACTTCCTCACAGTTTAACCAATCAGCTGTCACCTCCCGACAGATATCCTGGACGAGGGCAGCAGCGATTCAGGGGAGGAGGGCGACGGCAGCGAAGAAGATGATGATGAAGATGAAGAAGAGAACGTGCAGGAGGGAGAAGGTGAGACGCACAGGTCGACCTGCTGAACAGTTTTCTCAAACTAAAGGGGCATTCCACAGACAGTGTTTCCTTTAGGATTTTTTTAGCAGTGGGGGCAGGTCTGTCAGAACAGCAACCCCCCCCTAACCCTCAAGCGCGGGCATCGCTGTTCAGAATCCCGTCTATCTTCGAAAATGTAACGCTTGTATCCAAACGAATTATGATTGAAGCTGCAGGCCATCCAATTATAACGACCAAATCATTTAGACATTGAGCCATTACATTGAAAATCTTTTAGATAACAGGAGCCTATGATTAGCTGTAGCCATCTGCCTTTTTCTAGTCTCCCGTTTCACTCTCCACAACGCTGTCTTCGGGCAAAAAGTCACGTCGTGAGATGGATAAAAATTAGCTAGCTAGCCTGTTTATGTTTCTTGTAATGTTAGCCTTAGTTATTTATTTCTTACCTTGATTTTGGTGTCTGCGTTTCAAAGCCATCTCCCGCGGTGACATTTTTGGTGGAGCTGGTTGTTTTAATAGTCGACTCGGAAGAAAGTCGATACAATACAATACCGTGGCGGAAGAAATTTTGCCATGGCGGGCCGCCACAATAAAATCAACATAGAGGAAATGCTGACAGATTTTGTTGCTAAGCCTGTGAAAACAGTTGTATAATGTCTGCTGTGGCCCTGGGGGAGTTGTCAAGTCAAGTCTGATGAAAATGTCATAGTGACATCATCAGAGTTATCTCATTTTGGGCTTGACTGCTAATTTCAAACACAGAGCCCTTGTTACAGACTGGAGCTGTGGAGTTTGAAACGCCGGTCTTAACGAAAAGACTACAAATTGACTTGCTTTGAACCATTCTTGTTTTGGTTTTCTGTTGGCAAAAGTTGTAGATGGTATCTGTTACCTGCCCACATTTAAATAGCCAAGCTACCATCAGTAGGGACCGCTATGCAGAACCACAGTGTGGTCAATTGACAAAGTACAGATGTTCCTCCTTTTGGTTGCCGAGAAAAAGGATAATTGAAGATAATGTCACGGCAGTTTCATGCGGAGGCGCTATGGCAATCAGCTAAGACTACCGCCTACATTGAGTATTTGGTACTATTTGCAGTGGAAAACAAAATCTAGAAATGTTCCCGAAATTGTACCAAAGGTCAATTGAACCTAACCATTCAGTGGAAATGAGGGATTAGTGCTTTAGGGGTACTTGTAGGCAGCTTGTGTTACCTTTGGACAGAGCCAGGCTAGCTGAAAGAGAATATATTTCCCAAATTTTCAAACTATTCCCTTTTATTTGTCTAACGAGTCCCACAACTTTATGGTAGTGCACTTTATTAAATAACTGAAATACTCCTTTTAATACACCAGAAAACTAAAATAAAATAAAATGTGTCAAATATTTTCAAAAGAAACGATTAAATGATGCTGTTAAATTGAGGTAAATTCCAGTTTAAAGCCTCCGTAGACAAATAGAGAGTTAGTAATGAACCTATTTTCACCCTAATATTAAACATGCCCTCTCTCTGTCTCTCTCTCACAGATGAGAAGGTCACCATCTATGATCAGACAGAAGTCAACCTGGTTGCTTTCAGAAGAACCATCTACCTTGCTATCCAGTCCAGGTACACACACAGTAGCACACGTGCACACAGACACAGTAACACACACTCTTACAAATACAAGCTCACACAGTCGGTGACTCGGTTGTCTCTCAGGGTGTTGGCAGTTATTTACAGCTCACAGTGTGTCTGTGATTGTAGAGCAGCTCACAGGTTTAGAGAATAGGATAGGAACACTGAAACAGATTGAGAAAATTACACACAAACAGTAACACACACACACACCTGAGCTCATTGATGTGCACTTAATGATTGATTGGTGGATTGTTTCTGTAGTTTGGACTATGAGGAGTGCGCTCACAAACTGATCAAGATGGACTTTCCTGACAGCCAGACGGTAAGTCCCCCCACACACACACACTTGGCAGATTTAAAAGGCTTTAGTGACGCAAACACACACACGAATGAGGATAAATTCTCCACTGAGGATGAATCTGCAAATATTCTGAAGTACGGATTAATAAAACAACAGTAAACAGTTGGTGTTAAATAGAATTGTTGGCATGACAGCAGCTGGACCTCAAATCTAGTTTTGAAACAGACGATCGACAGAGAATTCATCTGCTACAATTTTGACTATCGATTCATTTAAACGATTTTCAGATTCTGAAATGGGAATTTATTATTGGATTTGTCTTTTCTCTCACTCTGCTGACCAGAAGGTGGCACTAATAAACAAGTTTACTTTTTTGATAAATAAATGATGAAGAGTGTGTGGGGGGTCTAAGACCAGTTTGTGTAATAGTTGCTTTCAGACATTGACGTGTGTGTGTGTGTGTGTGTGTGTGTGTGTGAAAGAGATAAACCATGATACTTCTTGTATTGCAGAGTAGAGCTAGTTAGTCCTAGTATTATAAGTATGATGAGAAAAATGTTATTTCATTCTAACATAATCCTGTTTGGTTGCTTAGCTCACATACTTGTATGTTTTCACTTTTAACGCCACGAGAGAAAAGTCTTTACACACATGAGGGCTTATCAAAGGGCCACTATCTCGAGAAACGTTGGCTGTGGTTGGTTAAATGTAAACCTCTCAGTTAAAGGAGAATTCCAGTCGATTTCAACACGTAGCTCTGTTGTTTTTAAATTTGGAGTGCTGTCAGCGAGAAAAATGAAAACAATCGGTGTTGCCTACACTGTGTTATCCTCCTGCTAGCATTAGCACCCAACAGGCTTAAACAGGGCAAGTTTTAAAGTTGTTTTTAGCCTCTTAACATGTTCAAAATGTCTTTAAAAGTGCCTACCTATGTGAAGTGATTCCTTCCGAGTGAACACAGTGAATCTGACTGCAGTAGATGTGAAAGAAATGCATATAAGTTCTGCTAATTCAGCTCTTTTTAGTTCCTGTGTTGATACTGCAAGGAGTGCTTCGGGACCGTCTACAAACTACAACACCGAAAAGAGATGCAAACATATTTTCAAAAATAGGCATATGCTTATTTTTTTAAAGTAAGTGCTGTAGTACAAATAGCAGGAGACAAGTTCTAATTGAGGTAAGTTTGGAGACACTACCTTATTTAATAATGAAATTAATAGCCTACATATTTTTGTTGTATCTCTTTTCTGTGTTGTAATTTGTAGACGGTCCCTAAGCACTCTCAACACCAGAAATAAACAGGGCTGAATTGGCACAACTTTCATTTCTTTCACATCTACTGCAGTCATATTCACTGTGTTCACTCGGAAGGAATCACTTCACATGGGTAGGCACTTTTAATGACATTTTGAACATGTTAAGAGGCTAAAAACAACTTTAAATCTTGCCCTGTTTAAGCCTGTTGAGTGTTAACTCTAGCAGGAGGATAACACAGTGTAGGCAACACCGATTGTTTTTGTTTTTCTTGCTACTGCCAGCACTCCAAATTTACAAACAACAGAGCTACGTGTTGAAATTGACCAGAATTCTCCTTTAAGAGCAGGACAGTGCTGCTAACATTAGCTTGGACTCTGATAGTCTGATAGCATCCAGGACAGGCACAGCTTTTTTATGCAGTGGTATATGTGATTTTAGTGACATGAATCCTAAATGTAGCTGAATCTGAAGCAACTGAAAATGTGAGAGGAAACACTTTTGCTGTACACGGCAGCGATGACGGTCCTCACAAGTATACTGAAACTGTGTGTGTGGTGCGTGTGAGAGAGGGGGTGGGTGGGTCAGAGCTGATGACCTTGTCAGCCAGAGTTTCATCAGCATCAGGACAGAATCACTCCACACAACAGCTGGAAAAGCACACAAAGATGTTTGTCCTCTTTAACTCGCCTGTTATGATTTGTTTTGGTGGGTGGAAGTGGGCACAAACTAAACCTGAAGTCAAGCAGTAATGGTTCTTATTTGTTTTATGATACCTAAGCATGTGGCAAACCATAAATAACAAGAAAAGGGAAGAAATGGAAACTGGAGGAAAAAAATCGGACGGAAGAGATTCATGTATTAAAGAAAGAAAGAGGACGATGACTACTGATACTGACGGATCAATTGCGTTTATCAAATGTTTAAAAAAAAAAAAAAATATGTGTGCGATAGAGACGATATGCAATATAAACGATACAAAATTGGCCTACAATAGTGCAATATAATTAAAATCTCTATCGCGATAATGCACGTTGACGCAATCTACCTGCGAAGTTTAGAGCCACGAGCTGCAACGCATCATAGTCATCTTGAGCAAACATGGCTGAAAGTAAAACGGAGGAGCTGGTGAAAAAGACCGGTGCAACATCCATTATTTGGACTTGGTTCGGATTTAAGCCGCTACAACGGACCTGTGGTCGAGCCGTCAAGTATTTTCAGTACAGTGTCTGTTCCTTAACTAAAGAGACACCAGTTTTTCCTGTTCTCTGCATCGTGGGGGGCATTTAAGAACCAAGGACTTAAACTAACTCAGTGTAGATACTTGTTAAAGTCTCTGCAACTAGTGTACTTGAATTTTATTTATCTGCACCATTATGTTGTATAATTACAGTTTTGCACAATAAATGTTCTCAAAACTACATACTACGTTTCTTTCTCTTTTAAAAAAAAAAAAAAAAATACATTTAGCAGTTTGGATTTCCTTAATGTCTATGTAACCTGGTCTGACATGGTTCTATTATAATTTATATATCGTGATATATATCGTTATCGCAAGAGGCTGTAATGTATATCACAATATGGATTTTAGGCCATATCGCCCATCCCTAGCGTGTGAGTTTTATGATGGTACAGACTTGCAAAAAGAATTAAAATGTTTGTAAAACATGTTTTTGGCGAGGCTCTTAAACTCTGGTGAGTGGGTAGGAGGTTCTCGTTAATCTCCGATCATTTCTAAGAGCATCTTCAGTTACGGTGCTGGGAAACGCCTCTTGGGATTAAGAAGGTTCATGAAACCGATTTTATTGTCATCTTTCCCTTTTTTTTAAAGATGTTTTTTTGGAAAGAAGTCCCAGTTCAGTGTTTGAACGTGTGTGTGTGTGTGTGTGTGTCATATGATACGGACACCGACGTCACTGATATCTGAGGACGTGTCATCACAGCTGCTCTCTACACATCACACACACAAAACAAAACGTCTGGAGCCGTTGTGTTCCCTCAGAATAGAGGTGTAACCCATTTCTGGGATTTGACACCTGGCTGCTGCTCACATTCACTTCATTTAAACTTTAACCTCATTTAACACTGAGCTTTCAGAGAACATCCAAATCGGATCACAGCTGGTCGAGAAGCGTGAACATGAACGAGCAGTCGGTCTGTGTGATGAGATGTTTCACGTTTTTAAAATAAGAAGTGAACTACACAACATCATTGTTATCAAAGTATAAAACTGTTGTATTAAATAAGTTTTACATCAACCGATAAACATGATTTGAACTTAGATGTGTGATTTTTGTATAAATGTATTTGTTTTAATACAATATTGTATTTGTGTGAACAGAAGGAGCTGTGTAACATGATCCTGGACTGCTGCGCTCAACAGAGAACATACGAGAAGTTCTTTGGTTTGCTGGCCGGGGTGAGACAAAATAACCTTTTCTCTCTTCCCTCTTTTGGTTTCTATCAAGTCAGATAGTCTGGGTTTTATCATGTGTCCAGGTTTTGAGAATCTTTTCCTGAGGTTTTTGCTTTTACTCTGACACACTGGAGATACATGGAATTTAGTTTGAGGTGCATACCACCCTGTTATTGGATAATCAAAAACATCGTGAACAGTTTTTATTAGAACTATTCGGTGCATATGAATTTTGTTGTGCCTGTTTCCAGTGTGAATGTGCGCTTAGACAAAACCCCTAAAACGGGGGTTTTGTTAAAAGTCCTTATATGAATTTGACATAAGTGGTCTGGGACATCAAATGCACCAACATACAGTAAATAAGAGCAAACAAAGACCACAACAACCTTGAAAAGATATCTCAAAACTCACCTGTTTTCCCCAGCTTATACTTTTTTTTTTTGTGTTTTTATTTTTTGTGTTATTCAGTATACCAAACGTGCCATATAATCCTGATTACACATTCAATAAGGTAGCATGGTGGCTTGACTTACTTGGAGAAGAGGCACAGTAAGCAGCTTCAGTATGAACATAGGTTTAGGTTTAACTGCAGGAGAATGTATGCATATTAATTAAAAAACGTTTTTTTCTCTTCTTTTGTAATCTAATTATATTGAACGTTGTGAAAATCGAGTTATTACAACGTGCACAAAAAACGTTACTCTTAATCAGAACGTAACATGGATGACAGCCCGCCACATTAGCTTTCTTGAATCACGACATGAATAGTAGTTAACCATAATAACTACATGTGCACCTGCCACCTGTTGTGACTCCAGGTATCAGGTGGTTATCTCGTCATATATCTATGGATGAACAGACCCAAAAAAGACTCCCATTGAACTGAGCTCTTGGTTTGTGTATTTCATCACTGGTTATTTTCCACTACCTAGTCAACAGTCTGCAGATATCCGGCTGCAATTTTTGTCAAGAGACAAGAAACGGCCGGAGCAAATATGTTGGTGTGCAGACTTTTTTTGCTCTGTTGCCATGGAAACTGATTATTAAACTGGATTCCCTTGCTCTACTTAGTTGAAGCATCTGGTACTGACAGCCCATAGCTCTATGGGATAATCTGATGACAGACTTGAAGGTGGTTATTGAACTGTCCTGCACCTAAAGTCCAAAAAATGATGTTTCAATCATGTTTTAGTCTTGCTTGCATTCATACGTAACGTAGTAAGTGATCTGGTGTAGATTGATTTGTTAGTCCTCAAAAACATTTGAAGCAATGTAAGTCATGTAGCTGACAGTTTGAACTGGACAAGTTGACATCTTTTGTTTTGCGTGTGTGTGTTCAGAGGTTCTGTCTGCTGAAGAAGGAGTACATGGAGAGTTTTGAGGGGATTTTTGCCGAGCAGTACGAAACGATTCACCGACTGGAGACCAACAAACTGAGGAACGTGGCTCGACTGTTCGCTCACCTGCTCTACACAGACTCTGTGCCCTGGAGTGTAAGAGTAACACGCAAACATAATTCCATTCCATTCTGACACACTCATGAACTCAGATTTTACAGACATGAAGCTGGTTGTTCTTTCTAATCGATTTTCCTCATCTCTCTCTCTCGGCTGCGTCTTTTGAATGTCTCTCAACCATCAGGTGTTGGAGTGCGTCAGGATGAGTGAGGAGACCACAACGTCGTCCAGCAGAATCTTTGTGAAGATCCTATTCCAGGAGCTCTGTGCCTACATGGGCCTCCCCAGACTCAACCAGAGGCTCAAAGACATGTACGAACGAACACACACACACACACACACACACACACACACACACACACACACAAGGGGTGCACGATATTGAAAAAATACAACGCTACCAAGTGATGTGTATTTTTCGAGAGGTGCATCAAAGAGTATAGACGTAACAAGAGGCAAAACTCAATGGAACTGCAGCTCCGCCATCTTAGACTGAATGTAACACAACATTCTATTGAGTTTCATCTCTTGTTGCTTCTCTACTTTTTGGGTACATGTCGGGCGGGATGCAACGCAAACAAAATATTGCGTAATTATCTCAAGACTTTCGGTATAATATTGCGCAACGTGATATTGCGATAACAATATTGAGTCGAGATAGAGATATATATATATATATATATATATATATATATATATATATATATATATATATATATATATATATATATATATATATATATATATATATATATATATATAGTGCATCCCTAACATACACACAATGGACAGTAAACTGTGAATTATGTGTGTTTTCCAGGACTCTGCAGCCGTTCTTTGAAGGTCTTTTTCCTCGTGATAATCCCAGAAACACTCGCTTCGCCATCAACTTCTTCACTTCTATTGGACTGGGAGGACTGACGTAAGGAACATATACTTACATTTATGTTTGTATATGCACACACTATGCTGTGGGCAAAAATCTGAGGACACTTGAGCATCTCATTCCATAACCATGGCCTATAATCTGTTGCTGTATGTGCAGGTCTTGAAAAGTCTTAAAGCATTCAAGTTAGTTTCCTCATGACAATGAATTGTGCTCTCATAATGGGCAAGTGTCAATCTTAGCCATGGCTTAAATGAAACCGGTATTAAATGACATTCTATTTGGTGTTTAAATGGTCTTACAAAGTCTTAAATTTACCTTGGTGAACTCTGCAGAGACCCTGTTTTAGACTTCACAGACCTAATCAAAGAAAGATTGGAACGGAAGACATTTTACTACATGAATGTGATGTTTGTTAACATTCTACATTAAGAAATAAGATTTAACTTTTTGTAATAAGGACCAAAATATTACTCTCCCGGATTAATTTAAGTCCAAATATTAACTGAATGAGTTAACAAATGAGAAAATCAATCTCATTTTTGCAGAAGAAACGTAAAGTAACTTTGTGAAATTTTAATATGAATTTCTTTAATTCTTTAACAAATCTATTAAATGCTATCCAACATAACCTTTACATGAATGTGTGCGTACAAACATTTCACACATAACTCTCTCTCTCTCTCTCTCTCTCTCTCTCTCTCTCTCTCTCTCTGTGTCTGTGTCATTCTCTCTCTCTCTCTCTCTCTCTCTCTCTCTCTCTCTCTCTCTCTCTCAGGGACGAGTTAAGGGAACATTTGAAGAACGCTCCCAAGATGATCATGACTCAGAACCAGGAAGTGGAATCCTCTGACTCCTCGTCCTCTTCATCCTCCTCGTCCTCTTCATCCTCTTCCGACTCCTCCAGCGAATCAGATTCCTCTTCCTCAGACTCCTCCAGCGAATCAGATTCCTCCTCCTCAGACTCCTCCAGCAGCTCAGGTACAACCATATTTATTTATTAAAAGTGAATTTAATCGCATGTTGTTGTTTTTTCTGCTACAGAATACATATCTGTATCTGATGTTTATCTATATCTTTTTTCCCTTGTCATCCAGACGGAAAACACAGGAAAAAGAAGAAGAGTAAAGAACAAAGCGAGGAGAAAAAGAAGAAGAAAGGGAAGGACAAGAATCGAGCCGTACGCAAGAATCGAGCCGTACGCAAGAAGAACGACGATGAGGAGGATGACAGTGATGACGATAAACAGGCGAGGAAGGACAGGAAGGGCCGCACACGTGAAGTGGATGGGCGTGAGCGCGCACGCGAGTTGGATGGACGTGAGCGCGCACGTGAGGTGAATGGGCATGAGCGCGCATGTGAAGTGGAGCGTGGACGTGCACGTGAGGCGGAAGAGCGGGGGGGTGCACGTGAGGCGGAGGAGCGTGGCCGTGCGCGTGAGGCGGAGGAGCGTGGCCGTGCGCGTGAGGCGGAGGAGCGTGGCCGTGCGCGTGAGGCGGAGGAGCGCGAGCGTGCACGTGACGCCGAGGAGCGCGAGCGTGCACGCCAGGGCGGCCGCCGTAGCAGACGAGACGAAAGAGAAGAAGAGGAGGAGCAGGCGGGGGAGAGGAGACAAAAAATGTCTGTTCAAGGCCGACAAAGAGAAGGAGAGAGGGAGAGAGAGAGAGACAGCGGGAGGGAAAGAGAGAGAGCGAGGGAGAGAGAGACTGAGGAGAAGAGAGAGAGAGAGAGGGAAAGGGAGCAAGAGAAACCGAGGGATAGAGAGAAGAATAAAGAGAACAGAGACAGGAACAGAGAGAGAGAGGAGAGGAGGAGGAGGTAAAACTCTTCCTCCTGAAGCAGCAGTGATGGACTGACATCTTTTTCTTCTGTTCTGTCATCCCTCACTTCTTTACCTCATCCTGCCACTCTCTGTTGTTTTGGATTTGGGACCTGTCTCTCTCTCTCTCTATGTCTAAATCTGTCTGCCTGTATTTTCTAATAATGATTTTGTTGTTGATAAAATGCGAGGAAAAAAAAAACCCATTAAAGTTGCTTTAGATGTTTTCTAATCTGTTTCTGTTTCAACTGTTTTCAGCTCCCTAACAATATTTTATTTGACTGTGCAGTCACAGGAGCTGCTGTCTGACCAGAACAACAGCATCTATCTTTTAAAATGTTGCAGTTATCATCAGTATTGGTTATTGTATTTTTTTTTTTTATATAACATTTTATAAGCTCTTCAAAGATGCACTCTGTTAATGCAAAGAAAGGCTTAGTTCCATATCATGGTGATACATTTATTACATGTATTTATTACTGCAGTTTGTAAAATTCAAATGGGAATGTTTTTTTTATGTAATAAGAATATAATTCATTCAAAGATGGATAAATAACAGTGCTAAATAATCATGATCAAAATATGAAGCCAAACTGTTTTGATCATAATGCAGACGATGTGTGAAATGTTCTTTATATTCTGAGCTGATTGCTGCAGTGTTCTTCAGCGCTTCTTCAAAGAACAGACTGAGGATGAGTGAAACGTAGCTCTTCCTCCTGCAGCTCTGATTGGTTCAGTGTCGACCTCAGTGATACAAAGATCATCTATTGGCTGGAATAAACAGAGATCTTCCTTAACAGGAATGTTCTCGATGGAAGTTTATTCTTCTTGTTTACAACACAGTGACATTTTGTCCTTATGGTGAGACGATAGGTCACCTTATTCAATATCATAAATGAAACCAGTAAATGTTTTGGACCAACCTGATGGTTAAAGAAAGAGTTCGACAGTTTGTGAAAGTCACTTGTTAACTTTCTTGCTAAGAGTTGGATCGAAGATTGAAACCTTATGTCTGTCCATTAAATGTGTTATGTTAGCTTAGCATAAAGACTGGAAACGGGGAAACAGCTAGCCTGGCTCTGTCCAAAGGTAACAAAATCGACCTACCAGCACCTTTTAAAGCTAATTTATCAACACGTTATGTCTTGTTTATTTAATCCTTAAAACAAACAAAAAAGTTGTGGTTTTATGTGCTAGATTATTTCTTGACCTGAACCAATAGCTTTTTGGATAGTGCCAGGATAGCTGTTTCCAATCTTTATGCTAAGCTAACTGTCTCTTAACCGTACAAACACGAGAATCATATAAATTCTTCTTATTTAACTTGGCAAATAAGCATAGTTACAAAAACGTTTCCTGCAGCTGTTTCCAAATGTTTTGGGAAACCAGATGATAACGCAGTACCACTAACCAGCTCTGTTGTCAACACGCACAAACAGCATTTGCTGCTGCTACAGTAAACACACCGAAAACTCCTTATCGAGTAGAACATTCTGTAGCATTAAAGCAAATGTGACTTAAAACCCAACAAACTGTCACAGAAATCCACTTTAACATGGACCACAAACACAACAGCAAGACCAACAGAACCAGCTGTCCACAGGTGAAGACCAGCACGACCTCTGAGTACCACAGGTGTGTTCTGCCTCATCTGTTTCAGGTTTTGCCACTTTAAACTGAAAAATATAGGTTGTTGAAAGCAGTATTTTTGATTACAGTAAACGGTCTTGTCTGGTGTTGTCAGCTCACAATGTGCTGATGTCTGCAGTTCATTGACTCATTTCCTCAACAGGAGGACCAGCGTTTCTGAAGTCTGACCTATCCCCGTCGCACAGCACCTGCTTGGGTTTCTCTCGCCCAACACGATGTCGTTGCAGGAAAGATTCGTCATTCGTCACTGCTGACAGATGTCTTGCTCACTCACCCAAAATGAGTGAAAATGTGCTTTTTGTTTAATTGAGATCCTTTACTGAGTACAAAGTAGATTTAGTGACAAAGATATGTTCACTATTGTTCCATATGTATTTTGTTTATTCCCACTGTAAACAGTCAGTTTACAGTGATTTTGCCACCTTCTTCAAATACAAAATTCTGAAAATTAGACAGTCAGTGCTTCAATATCGAGTACAGGGTATGTGTTGTCACAGTGTCCAGGCAAAACAAATTCTGATATGACCCAATTTCATATGATTAACCGTAAAAATCTGGAGGACATTATACAACATCTGAAAACCTCTTCCTGCTGCCTTGATATTCTACCAACGGGCCTTTTCAAAAATGTTTCGAATTGTTTGGCTACAGATCTTCTACAGATTGTAAACACGTCTCTTCTCTCAGGTATCTTCCCACAGGCCCTGAAAACTGCAGTCATTAAGCCACTCTTTAAAAAAGAACAATCTAGACACGTCACTAATGAGCAACTATAGGCCGATATCAAACCACCTATTTTTAAGTAAAATCATTGAAAAAACAGTTTCTCAACAACTCAACCTTTTCTTGTCACTAAACAACAGTTTTGATGCCTTCCAGTCGGGTTTTCGACCACACCACAGCACTGAGACAGCTCTTGTTAAAGTCTTTAATGACATCCACTTAAACACAGATAGTGGCAAAATTTCAGTCTTGGTATTACTTGATCTCTGCTGCATTTGATACGGTCGACCATGACATATTACTAGACCGATTGGAAAACTGGGTTGGCATTTCTGGCTCAGTACTAAAGTGGTTTGAGTCTTATTTAAAGAATAGGGACTACTTTGTGTCTTTAGGGAATTATACATCTGAGCATACAAATATGACGTGCGGAGTTCCCCAAGGCTCCGTTCTGGGGCGTCTCCTATTTAACATCTACATGCTTCCACTGGCTCAAATTATGGAAAACAATAAAAGGATGACACACAAATTTATATAACCTTATTGCCAGGGGACTATAGTCCAATACAACAACTGACTAAGTGCATTGAACAAATTAACGACTGGATGTGCCAGAATTTTCTTAAATTAAATGACGAAAAAACTGAGGTGGTTGTTTTTGGAGCAAAAGTGGAACGATTAAAGGTCAGCACTCAGCTTCAAACGACAATGTTAAAAACAACAGACAAAGCCAGAAATCTTGTTCAGTCATGGACTCAGACCTGAATTTTAACAGCCACATTAAGACAATTACAAAGTCAGCCTATTACCACCTTAAAAATATATCAAGGGTTAAAGGACTTATGTCTCAGCAGGATTTGGAAAAACTTGTCCATGCTTTTATCTTCAGTAGACTTGACTACTGTAACGGTGTCTTTACAGGTCTCCCTAAAAAAATCAATCAGACAGCTGCAGCTGATTCAGAACGCTGCTGCTCGAGTCCTCACTAAGACCAAGAAAGTGGATCACATCACTCCAGTACTGAAGTCTCTACACTGGCTTCCAGTGCCTCAAATAATTGATTTCAAAATACTTTTGCTGGTTTATAAATCGCTAAACGGTTTAGGGCCAAAATACATTTCTGATCTGCTGCTACACTATGACCCACCCAGACCTCTCAGGTCGTCTGGGACAGGGCTTGTTGTCCCTTAGAGTCAGAACTAAACAGGGGGACGCAGCATTCAGTTTTTACGCTCCACATATCTGGAACAAACTCCCAGAAAACTGCAGGTCCGCAGCAACTCTCAGTTCTTTTAAATCAAAGCTAAAGACCTATCTTTTTGATGTTGCCTTTCTTTAAATAACTGTTCATTTGTTATACTGAAGTTGCACTGATGACACTGTATGACATTCTATAACTGCTTTGTTGTTTTTTTTAAATCATTTTCTAACTGCTCTTAAATGTTTTATGTAAAGCACTTTGAATTGCCCTGTTGCTGAAATGTGCTGTACAAATAAAGCTGCCTTGCCTTGCCTTAGAGGAAGTTTCGTAAGTAGGCCCTGGTGGAGGGTTTTACTGTCCACATCCAGTCCCTCCTTGCTGGTTTGTGGCAACCATCAAAGTGGTGGAATGTAACTAAGTACATTAAGTAAAAGATCTGCCATTGACCTGAAAACCGGAAAACGATTAATGTTGTGAGTCAAACCTTATTAAACTGAAGTGCTTTGTGTATCTTCTGACTGTAAACGAGTGATTTGCTGTCCGTAACTGTCGGCTGTCTCTTCAGTCTAACAGCAAGGTGTAAATTAGGCATTAGTTGCACTGATGATAAACAATTTTTTGTTTCTTACAGTATGTGTATGCAAGTACTCAGTGAAATGACAATAAAGTGAATACTAAATATACAGCCAGTCTTTAGCTCATTGAAGCATGCACATGTAGCACATTAGCATCTAAACACACTTAACAAGTATAATTCTTCATTACTTAAGCTAATGAACTAATTGTCTCCTGGCTGTAGCTTCAGATATAGCGTACAGATACGAGAGTGGTATCAATCTTTTCGTCTAACTCTCGGCAACAACAAAAAAAGCACTATTTTCTCAAAATGTCAAACTATTCCTTTTAAGAAAAAACATTTCTGACTAACACTCTACTCAGGGTGCGAATCAGAAAGTTTGCACCAAACTGGAATATATCGGTTATTAAATCTGTGTGCGTATCCATTGGTTTTTATCACCTTTGTGTGTGTTTGTACAGGTTTTAGTGTCTCCCAGCTCCCTCCCAGTCCTCTCTCCGTTGCCACACACGCACACACACACACACACACACACACACACACACACACACACTGTATTCTCGTACAACCTTGATGTGATGTTCAAGGTGAGTGTGTGTGTGTGTGTGTGTGTGTGTGTGTGTGTGTGTGTGTGTAAGTGGGTCGTCAGCAGTGCTGGACTGTGATTGGCTGCCAGAACAGATCCACTGGGACCTGGGAAACCAAAGCAAGGCCCGGAGAGAGAGCGAGAGGGGGATGGAGGTGAGAAATGGAGGAGTGGAAAAATGAACACAGGATAAAGTGGAGAGATGTGGAGGATCACTGAGAAGATGATGTTGATCTTTTACATTCTAGTATAGACCCCAATGTTTTTAAAAATGGCAACCATGTCAGGCTGAATTTTAACAATTTTTACAAACTGATATATGTGAAATATTTTCATTAAAAGTCTTTGGATTTGAATATTTCACTAAGTGTAAATGTCATATAGCTTCAATAATGATAACACACAATATTGTATATGAGACAATCAGACATTGAATTTGCAGTAACTGATTTTTTTGGCCGCTTGGGGGCACCGGAAACAAGTGGGAACACAACACTGACATATTATCCCCTCATACAGTTGATATGTTAAACATGTTAGCAAACAGTTGCTTGTTTACACGTCCAGTAATAAGGCAGCTTTATAATTAATCTAGAGTCATGTAAATCCAATATTCTCTATCTCTTCTAGCTCTATCAACTCCTGATAGAGAAATATCTGACTGATAACTGCTAAATGTTCCACTATGTTCACCGGTTAGTTTCTAACCTTGTCGCTTTCCATTTGGTGCTGAGCAGGTTATGAACACTTTTTAAGTGGGAATTTATAGAATGAGGCTGGTGCATTTGTCGGGACTATTTTCAGTGGCGGATTAATAAACATTTAGTGAGTATTTCTGGCAGCAAACATGTCACCCAATAGCTTTTGAACAACAATGGAGGTATATGTCACAGCTGAATAAGACATAACATTCATTATTGGTTTTGGTCTTTTTATGGGATTTGTTGACAGCAAGAAAAATACAGAATGTCACCAGACTTATCTTTAAGAGAGTTGGCTCAGCTCCAGGAGTTTCCTATCATGCTTTGGGTTGGTTGGAAGGACGGCAAATGTGTTTCTCTCAGAGCAGCAGTGTGGAATGTCTCAGCTGTCTGACATCATGATACCTGTCTGTCTGTCTGTCTGACTGTCTGTCTGTCTGCTCCTTAAAATACAGTATTTAACATCAGTCAAAGATAAGGCAGTGAAGAACAGAAGTAAATACAATATTTATATAATTATTTGGTAGTGAAATTAGACTACAATTAATTTTGTAGTCTAATAGCCTGATAACTAATTCCATAATATGTTTTTTGATATATATATATATATATATAAATGCAGGAAATAGCATTCACAGTTTTCTTTAGAAGCTCTTAAATTAAAAACATAAATAAATAAATGAATATCAAGGAAATGTTTTGCCAAATTTTTTTTTTCCATTTCATTCATTTTCAAATTTTATTTGACAAAAGCTCATTGACAAAACATTATCAATGAGCTGCAAAAAACCAACGAGCCACTTCTGTGATTCTTCAGTTGCAGTCTTCACATTAATTTATAATATTTGTTATGTTATATATTTTTTGTTTTGGTGGAAAGAAGAATTTCCCCTAATTTTTCCACAAACATCTGATGTCAAAGATGACTTTGTGATTTTCATCAATCAGAATTGAATGATGTGATGTGAACGCGTTAACGTAAAACGTTAGCGCCAGTCAAATCTGATCACCCACAGTCCTGATTATTGAGCATAAACTTTTAATAACACCTAACCAGTTGTGCAATGTAACTTTGTACATTTACTCAACTACTTGGAGAGGCACATATTGTACTTTTTACTCCACTAGTTATTTGACTACTTTAGTTAATTTGTAGATTAATATTGTTAATACAAAATATAAATCAACTAATAAATAAGGATTTATTATTATTGACTAAGCTATACCAAGCAGTATATAATTGAAATGAGCTACATGTTTACCAACTGCAACATTGAAGTGATTTACACATTAATGCATCAAAAATTCAAAATGTTGGGACCACCTTTGAAAACGAGATGGTACATCTCATAGTCCATGGACTATCAAGGAGTTTTACCCTCTGAACACATTATAATCCAGTGATATATAGGCCTACATTACATTACATTGTGCTTTATGAGCACTTTAATTTTGATGCTACTACTTTTGTACTTTTAAGTAACATTTTGAATGCAGGACTTTCACTTGTAACTGCTTTTTAACACTGTAGTATTACTACTTTTACTTAAGTAAAATATCTGCAAAGCCTACTTCTTCTTCCATTACTGTTTGAAACTAAGTTGGACAGTTTCAGCTCCGGCTAGAGGAAACTGTGAAATGATCCTTTCACCTGACACCTCCTGACGTCATGAACAGGTGAGTTGACAGAGTGAGACAGAAACAAGTAAAATAAAATACTGAACACTACTGTGAACAATGCCTGTGTTGCAGCCAATATTTTATAACTTTAAAATAGATTTTCCCTGCTCTTTTTGCCAACAACAAAACCTGGAAACAAAACAACCAGAACCTGCTCTCTCTCTCTCTCTCTCTCTCTCTCTCTCTCTCTCTCTCTATATATATATATATATATATATATATATATATATATATATATATATATATATATATATATCTCCATCGTTCTCTCTCAAATCAAGTCAAAGAGGCTTTATTGGCATGAACGTTTTAGTATGTTGCCAAAACATCAAAATACAATTTGTCCAGATATTTGACAGTACACAATAAACAGTAATATCAACGTTATAAACATCTCTCTCTCGCTCTCTCTCTCTCTCTCTCTCTCGCTCTCTCTCGCTCTCTCTCTCTCTCTCTCTCTCTCTCTGTGTTTGTGTGTGGCGCATGCGCGGACCCGCCGCTCTACTCTCACAACGCGCGGTTCTCCACTGCTCCGACAGAGTTGATGATCAGTGTCCGGGATGGACACCTGAAGGATGGATAGACGATCGATGGACTGATCAATCAAACTGGACTCACAGTCAGGGGACAAACAGACACCTGTTCAGTATTGATTATTGATTAATGATTGGCTGCTGTTATTGTGTGTGTGGAGTTAGCGCTTCAAACCTGCAAGACTCTATCTTCATCCATCACCTCCTCCTCCGGTAAGTCACCTTCTTCTTCTTCATCTTCGCTCTTTCACTCTTTTTATTCTTCATCTTCTTCTTCATCATCTTCGCTCTTTCACTCTTTTTATTCTTCATCTTCTTCTTCTTCTTCTTCTTCTTCTTCTTCGCTCTTTCACTCTTTTTATTCTTCATCTTCTTCTTCTTCTTCTTCATCTTCGCTCTTTCACTCTTTTTATTCTTCTTCTTCTTCTTCTTCTTCGCTCTTTCACGCTTTTTATTCATCTTCTTATTATTCTTCTTCCTCCACTTGTTTTTCTTTCTTGTATCTTTTCATTTGAAGGTTACGAAACGGACGGAATAGCAGCAGAGGCTTAAACCGACTGTACCGGAGACTGTCTGTCTGTCTGTCTGTCCGGTGGTTTTTGTCCGGATAACTTTCAGGCTGCTTCTATCTGTCTCACTTTTTAAATGTCCGCTTTCCTGTAGGCTACCTCTGTCTGTCTTTACTATGATTTTATAATGTCTGCGTTTTGTATTTCTCTGTTACATTTTGTAATGGAAAATACTCCATGAAATGTGTAATCGATCTTATGAGCTTATTTGTGCAGATTTTGAGTAAAAAGTAGCCTACTATATATATCCTATATATTGAAACGTAGGCTAGTAAAGAATAGTTAGCCTATAAAGTTCAATGGAAATAATCAAGTAAAAAAACAGGAATTTGTACACAGTGGTATTAGGATCTACTACATAAGCAAAAAGTAGTAAAGTACTCCAGTAAAACGTCCAGAACAATTTGTAATATATTTAATTAAGATGATTTATATGTAAAATATTAAAATGACCCAGCAAACTACAGCTGTCAGGTAAATAGTGTAAGTAAAGTAATAAAAAAGTGAAGTGGAAATAATCAGGTAAAGAACCTTAGGCCTACAGTTGTACTTACAGTGGTGGCAGAAGCATTCACGTTGCTTCTTATGTAAAAGTAGAATAAATACTCCAGTCAAATGTCATTTATTATATAAGCTGCTTTGTATGTAGGATGTGACTCAGTAAAGTTAGCAGTAACTATAGCTGTCAGGTAAACGTGGTTTGCATTGTAAAAAGTACAACATATGAAGGCTATATAAAAAAATGTGTATAATGAGTACTTTTACTTTTAATTCTTCAGTACATTTGGCTGTAAATAGTTATGTATTTTAATTTGAATGCAGGACCTTACCAGTAGTGAAGTATTTTTATAGTGTGATATTACTTCTTTTACCTAAATAAAGGATTGTCTGTTTCTAGTTTACCTCTCGTAGTCTTTTAGTATTTTCTGTACTATAATGCTGTGATTTGTCGATTAATCAAATAGTCGATTGACATAAAAATAATAATCTGCTAATGTTTTGATCATCAGTTAATCCATATTTCAAGCAAAAACATTACATGGTTCCAGGTTCTCAAATGTGAGGATCTGCTGCTGCTTCTTGTCTCACATGATATTAAAACTAATATTTTTGGGTTTTGTACTGTTGATTGGGTTTTCTATTGTTTTATGAACCAAACGTTTAATAATCTGAAGATCAATCAATAACTACATGTGTGTCTGTCGCTCTATTTCAGTACGTTCTGAGGTTGTTTTTTTTTTCTTTGTTTGTGCTTTTGTACTCAGTTTTATTGATTTGTAGTGCTTTTTAATTCAATTAACCACAGTTGGTTCTGTAGGTGACAGCAGGTCTGACTGACAATATATTGTAATTTTCTCCAAATCTAAATATTAATGTGTTTCATTCTTAAAACATCCAGCAATCCACAAACTGTGCCCAACAGTTGGTTTGACCTGCCGTCTTTAATTATTTACATCAAATCATTTTAAAAAAACTAATCAAATATAAAAAAACTATAACTTGCTCCCTTAAAATGAGACAGACAGACAGACAGACAGACAGACAGGCAGACAGTATAATCTTATGTGTGTATTGAACATGCTTCATTATTGTCAAATAATCCCTAATCCCCTCCACACACACACACACACACACACACACACACACACACACACACACACACACACACACACACACACACACACAGTCCGAATCATCCAGAGTCTCTATCTCAATTACATTTCAATTCAATATGCTTTATTGGGATGAGTGTATCAAAGAAAATATTACCAAAACGCCAATTCATAGAATCAAGTAAACAATGAACACTTACTGTGTGTGTGTGTGTGTGTGTGTGTGTGTGTTAAAGTTGGTGTGTCTCTCTCTCTTTCTGTCACATAGATGTTGTTAATTATCACATATGTGACAGTATGACAGGCTGTCTTTGTGTGTGTGTGTGTGTGTGTGTGTGTGTGTGTGTGTGTGTGTGTGTGTGTGTGTGTGCGCGCGTGCGTGCATGTGCACGTGTGTGTCGGTCAATCCGATAGTGACACCTGATCAGTTGGAATGTAGCACCCCCGGCAGCTCGCACATAAACACACCTGAAGACTGATTTTCCTCCTATAATACCTCCTCCCTTCCTTTCCTACCTCTACCTTTCCTTTGTGACCTGGAAACTGATTTCAGTGCCGCCATCTCTCCAGCAGCCCCATATGAAATGAACAAGACCTTCATTGTTTTGTCCTTTTTTCCTTCTTTCTGTCCTTTGTTTGGATGTTTGGACCTTCAGTCTGTGTGTCTCAGGCCTCTATAAATCTAATTAACACTAATCAACTTAATTAAAGTCTTCTGCAGCAGGAACACAATTGCACTGAGCTTAGCGTCCAATCAAAAGAAAGAACCACAGGAAGAGTTGTTAGACCATACCTACTAGTCATTAGTCAATACTAACCCGCTACTGGACCATATTAACCCACTGTTAGACTGTACTATTATTCAGTACTAACCTGCCATTTGATTATACTAACTAGTTGTTACTGTACTAACTCACCATTAGACTGTAGTAACCTGCAGGTAAACTATAATAAGATGTTGTTCAGGCTGTCCTCAATCACCATTCGTACATATACCTATGAACATCAATGCACTGTAAGTCGGATGTGATCTACGTATTTATTACTGTAAGCCCCACATTGTTTTTAAGGCAACAACCTTTAGTGCCCGTAGTATATATGACCGGAGTGAAGAAGGAAATCAGGTGACATAATATAAGAGCGCAAAAATATGCGTTTGGAGGAGGTTGGTGTGGTGGATGGGACCCACAGGACATTTACCCAGGGGACTGGTGTTCTTGTCCTGGAATTTTGCCCCAAACCACACACTTGTTTCTAATCCTTAACCAAGTTGTTGTGGTGCCTAGACTTAACCGTTATGGTCATGTACCAGTCATCATTCCACAGTGTTAAATAGAATGGTCATATTCAAATTAACCGGTCATGTAACAGTAGTTTTGGTGCCCTAACATAATCAGTGTGTGTTTGTAGCTTTAAGTCCACTCCAACAGCAGTTAGTTAGCATTGTCCAGTTGTACAGTAAAAGTACATTTATCCTACTGTAACACAATCTCTTGTTCTCCTCCACGCAAATCAATTTTACCTATTTATAGAACATGACAGCATTACTAAACACTGTGTGTGTGTGTGTGTGTGTGTGCGCGCCAAGACTCAGCAGTGGGCAGATTGAGAAGCAGCATGTTGTTACGTCAGGACAGATCAGTTTGGAAACCTGCAGAGAGCAGACAAACACACACACACACACACACACACACACACACACACACACACACACACACACACAGCAACTGTGTGTGCACGTGGACTGAAAACAGGTGTAATGAGCTCATCATAAGAACTTTATTGCAGTTAAAAGAGCACAGACATGACTGTTACATCTTAAAGCTATAGTGCGCAACTATTTTATATTAATGTCCGTTACATTCAAGCCATTGCCAAATGCGTTGATACAAAGCTAATAAGCCTATCAGCTTTACAAAACTCTCTCTGTATTTCTCAGTATGGCTATGTTTACAAAATGGTGTCGTCCGGTGACTTTCGTGCGTAGAGGCTTAAGTGATGCGTTTTACGTCACAGCTGAGAAAGGACAACAGCAGTGTTCAGCTAGAACGAAGAGGACATACAAATTACAAGATAATTACCTCTTCTAAAGAGTCCATCATGTTTTTTTTAATCCTCTGAAGGGTTAAATGCTGTTTGCAACTGTGTGGAAGAGGGGTGGGGGTGGTGCGCGATCACCGGAGGCTTGCATCATGTGGATGAGCCAAAAGTGTTGTCATTAGTTAGAATTCCCCATGGGGCAACAGAAACTATGCACTATAGCTTTAATTAAGATTAACTTTACATATATCATTTTTTCATTTGCTTTCTTGCAGACAGATGAGAAGATGATTACCTTTCTCATCTTTGAAGTTACAGCTAGCAGCCAGTTAGCTTAGCTAAGCTAAGCATAATTGCGGGAAACAGGGAAACATCTAGCCTGACTCTGTCCAAACGTAACAAAATCCTCCTGCCAGCTAGACTGGGTAAACCCAGCCCAATCTGCAGGCGATTTGATTTCGCCCTGCAGCTCAGGCTGGAAACCTGTAAGTTTATCTATCCTGCTTCCGTTACAAATTTGCGGGAACCAATCACAAACTGGCTTATCCACTTGGTGCGCTATTGGCGGGTTTAAGACGATGACGATAGAGAAGCGACCAAGCAGCTTTTTGTTTACATTCAACAAGCCGGCCACCGAAGCACAGCAACCCGTTGATGCCACTGTCGCTGCTACGTCACCCGGATCGTTGGTCTGATTGGTTGAAGGACTGCGTACATAATTGCGTACAGAGTCATTTGAACTATGCCTGTTGATCATGTCTCTTGTGCAGAGAAAATACAGAGCAGACTCCCCAGACTAATGTTCAAAAGATTGAGCTTGGTCTGGTCATAGCCAGACTACCTGCCAGCACCTCTAAAGCTCACTGATTAACATGTTATATCATGTTTATTTAATTCGTACAAAAACTGTGTAAGTGTGAAAACTACATGTTGCAGGAAGCATTGTTTCCAGTCTTTATGTTAACCTAAACTAACCATCACCTGGCTCCAGGTTCTCATTTAAATCTCGGCTAGAAAGCAGGAAAGCTTATTTTCCAAAAGGTGAAACTATATTACTTAAAGAAAATCATATCATAATCATTTAAAAACTTGTTCTGAACTCATAAATCAGTGTTTCTGTGAAATCTTGGCTCCAGACTGGTCACAGCTCCAATATGTTTTGTGCTTGCCTAGTAGTTTTGTTGTTGATGACACTGAACACACACTACTTGTGTTGTGTAACCGCTGTGTTCCCTCAGAGATTAGATTTTTCTGTCACTGTAGCAGTAATACTGAGAGTATTGCAGTATGTGGAGTACTGTGCGTGTGCCTAAGAGCTGTCTACCCAGAGCGCTAACAGCTAGCCACCTCATTACTCCCATTCTGTCTGCTGTGATTTATGACTCTACCTGTGTATATATGTGTGTGTGTGTGTGTGTGTGTGTGTGTGTGTGTCTGCACCTGCACCTGCTCCCTGTGTTGTCTAAGGAAGTTTAATTAATTTCCTGCCATGTGATGAAGAGGAAGTGATGACAGTAATGAAATGTGATTGGATGATTATCATCAAAAATGCAATTAGTGGCCCGGGAAAGAGGTTAGGAAATTGTGCATTAAAAGAGTGAATAAAGGAATAGGTGTGGGTGTGTGCGTGTGTGTGTGTGCGTGTGCGTGTGTGTGTGTGCGTGTGCGTGTGCATGTGCGTGTGCGTGTGTGTATGTGCATGTGTAAAAGAGAAAGTCTGTGTGTAAATAGGACGGCAGTGATGAATTGTTTCCTTGCGACTTGTGTCTCTGCGGTATTACACACGCGCACACACACACACACACACACACACACACACACACACACACACTGAGGTTGTGAAGGTCACACTGACACACGTACACACTGTGTCATCAGTTGTGAGGCTGCAGGAAGTTGTAAGGAATTTCACCTCTGAGACAGACATACAGACAGACAGACAGACCTCGTCCAGATTGTTTCCGTAAATATCTCAGTACACAGTGAAACAAATGAAACAAAAGGAAAGTGGCACATTTCTTCTTTTTCATTGTCTTTTGGTTAAACAAGAAGATTGAGTGTTGAAGGGGTGAATAGGGGAACAATTGTGTGAAGAGGAAGTAGAGAAGGGGGCTAAGGACAAACCCCTGCGGTGCTCCTGTGAGAGTTGAGGAGGTGTTACCTCTAATCCTGACATTTTGGGGTCCGTTGCTCAGTATCCATGAGCACAGTGATCTGTCCCAGCCCAGGTCACTCTTTGGACCAGTTTGTGGGGGATTATTGTATTAAACGCTAAGCTAAAATGACAAACGGCATCCTTACATATGTGTTCTGCTGCTCTAGATGTGTGAGGGCATGGATGAAGAACTGTTATGATTGCATCATTTGTTGATTTATTTATCCAATATGCAAACTGATGTTGCTGAAGATCAGCAGGTATAGCAGTCTTGATGTGGGAGAGAATTAATCTCTCTAAACACGTGGTGATGATGGGGGTTAGAGTGAATGTGCGGTAGTCATTCAGACGGTTCACTACTGGCTTCTTGGCCATGGGGATAATTGTAGCCATGGGGATAATTGTAGCTGACTTGAGGCACGAGGGTACAACAGCTAGTGAGAGGTTAAAAAAAAAAAAAAAACCTCTGCTAGTTGGTTTTCACAGGCCTTCAGTACTTGTCCAGAAACTCCATCTGGTCCAGCTGCTTTGCTGATGTCAATTCTGCCCAGGGTGGATCTAACCTGGTGTTGATGTAGTTTTTTTATAGTAGTTATTTATCGGGGGACTATTTTCATCAGCAGCTTAATGTGGACTATGGGGCAAAAACAGAAGGATTTATTTTCAGATTTAGCTGGCTTAGTGTAGACATTACTCTTATACGTCTTGAAAAATTACAGTAAAGTTAATCTTGTCAAACACATAAAGTCACAGTGTCCTTAATGTGAAGGTGATAATTAGAAACTGAGACACAACTTTACCCCTACATACTCCTCGTCGTCAGCTTTAAACTTAATTTTGTTATCTAAAAAACCTTTTAGAGTAGAAACGAATGACTGTGTACTAACTTAAATCACCTGCCCACTAAGGTGTGTGTTTCTGTGTGTTTCTCATGTTTCTTCTTCCATTAGTTGAGTGGAGCAGGTGTTGAATGTTTGATGAGTCAGCATGTTGAGAAGGAAGTGATGTCATAGACTTCTTCTCATCTTTCGGGCCGGACTAATGTTTTCCGGCAGCAGCTTTAAGTCTTCAACTTCTACTGTGAAAACCGCAGATACTCACTGTGTTGTACAGTGGGTTTGCAGTACTGAAGTGCAGTTTGTAGTACTCAGGTTTTGAGTGTGATTGTTTGGAAGAATATAGACCAAACATTCACACATTTCATGTTATTCATTCACAAGTGATAAAACCTCTGTGTTGTATTTGTTTACCTGCTGATGACACACTAAATACAAGACTAATTTCCATTATCCCGGGTTAGTCCACTTTAGCCAAATTGAGGCTAATGCAAACAAAATCGTTCCTGCTGCTGACTTTAATGTCCACTCAAGCTTCCATTGAAGAGACATCAGATCTGCATAGAGCAATGAGGAGACTGTTACTTTTCTCACGTTAATACATGAAACAAACATACATGTAATATTTTAATGTTTTTTTACACAGTTTTCTATTATTTAAAGTTTGACTGGCTCTATTTTAATTATGTATTCTTGTTGCGCCCTCTTCTATTGCAATGATTTAATGGCACGCGACTAGAGAATTAGCTCAACCAGCTGTTTATTTTGACGCCTCCGATTCCTAATATTAGTATAACAGTAGTGAATGTTATTAACATTAATTAGCTTTTTTTGGTGATTATCTGGAAATTTGGTTAAAAGTTGCACTACATTTGGATAAAACTTGACTTGAGTGCGATAGTAAGCAGTAATCACAGTCAGTGCGTTTACATGCAGTTTAAAAAAACATTCGAAATATTCGGGTTAAGGCAATACCCTGGATCCTCAACACCATTTAAACACCTTATCCTGGTTAAAATCGTCGTCAATTTCCCTGGTGGAAGTCACTGAGGTAGTCAAACAACTCCACAGTGGCAAAGCCCCAGGAATTGATGAGAACCGTCCAGAAATGCTGAAAGCTCTGGGTGTAGAGGGGCTGTCCTGGATGACACGCCTCTTCAACATTGTGTGGAAGTTTGGGACAGTGCCTAAGGAGTGGCAGACTGGGGTGGTGGTTCCCCTGTTCAAAAAGGGGGACCAGAGAGTGTGCCAATTACAGAGGATCACACTTCTCATCCTCCCTGGTAAAGTCTACTCCAAGGTGCTGGAAATGAAGAGGAACAATGCAGATTCCGTCCTGGTCGTGGAACAACAGACCAGCTCTTCTCTAAAGCACCTCTAAATCTGAGGCCATGGTTCTCAGCAGGAAACCGATGGAGTGCCTACTCTGGGTAGGGAATGAGTCATAACCCCAAGTGAAGGAGTTCAAGTACCTTAGGGTCTTGTTTGCAAGTGAGGGGTCAATGGAGCGGGAGATTGGCTGGCGCATAGGCGCAGCGGGGGAGGTATTACATTCACTTTATTGCAGCATTATGCCGAAAAGAGAGCTGAGCCAGAGGGCAAAGCTCTCCATCTACCGGTACATTTTCGTTCCTACCCTCACCTATGGTCATGAAGGCTGGGTCATGACCGAAAGAACGAGATCCATGGTACAAGCAGCCAAAATGGGTTTCCTCAGGAGGGTGGCTGGGGTCTCCCTTAGGGTGAGAAGCTCATTTGTCAGGAACTCCTCGAGTAGAGCCACTGCTCCTTTGCATCGAAAGGAACCAGTTGAGGTGGTTTGGGCATCTCGTAAGGATGCCCCCTGGGCCTCCTTAGGGAGGTTTTTCAGGCACGTCCAGCTGGGAGATGGCATCGAGCAAGACCCAGGACTAGGTGGAGAGATTATATGTCCACCCTGGCCTGGGAACACCTCAGGATCCCCCAGTCAGAGTTGGCTCGGGAAAGGCAAGTTTGGGGTCCACTGCTGCCCCCGTGACCCAACCCCGGATTAGCGGATGACAATTGATAGATGGATGGATGGATTGTTACATATACTGTATTGGAACCAAATGTACTTCCATGCTCAAAGTGTGTATCTCAAAGTGTTTAACCCTGCACTTAGTGATACCAGATATACCTCCCAACTCTGGAAACACTGGAACACGCATCTGTACCTGTTTTAATTATTGTGCATAGCTATTTGTATGTATGTATGTATGTATGTATGTATGTATGTTAGGGCTGTCAAACGATTAATTTTTTTTAATCGCGATTAATCGCTGAAGTTCTATAGTTAATCGCGATTAATCGCATGTTTTATCACATGATTAAAATTCTATTATTTTGCATTTCAGAACTGTTTTTAAGTACATATTAACAATGGAAAGCAATTCTTACCAGTGTATCTTGATTGGGAATCAAATGAATGCAAAGAAAGTGACTTTATGAACTTGACTATTATTTATTTACTGTAAAATGTGTGAATCTGTCATCATTGCACAATTCCTACAAGTACCTAACTAAAACACCACAGCAATTGACTGAGATGTAACACTAACACGTTGCTTATACAGTACAAACAAAATGGTCCAAAAACCAGATGCCACAGCAGGACATTTAACCTTTACATTTTTAACAAGGATTGAGAACAATTGACTGAGATGTAACACTAACAACCACCGTTAAGGCAAATGAGTGCAAAGTCCAGCCAGAGTCAATATAGTGTTTAGTTACTCCTAAATAATGTTGATTACTCACTGACGTCCAGTGATCACCGGTTAATGAGACAGCGTTTGCATTTGGCAGCAGTTCCAGTTTAGCTGCTTTCTCTGTATCAAACAGGCTGTGTATGCGTGAAACTACTGTCCCCCTCGATGGCAGTGTATAAGACGGGTCAGAACATGCCAACCGTAGCACTTCTTTAAGACCCGAGTCCTCTACGATGCTGACAGGTCTGCAGTTAGTTGCCACCCATTTTGCAAGAGCTGTAGTCATTGTTTTGGATTTGGTTTCATCCACTGGTCAGCAAGTAGCACTCTCCAAAATACTGCTTTGCCTGAGCCCGCTAGCATCAAACTGCGTCACGTTAATATGCTTAGCTCGTAGGTGGTAGCTCAAGCTTGACGTGCTTCGGTGATATTTTAATTCGGCTTTACACAATGTGCATATGGCTTTCGACTTGTCAACTGAGCCGTCCGGGAGTTTTTTTTAAAGAAAAGCGCCATTCAGAAGTGTGTTGCTGCAGTCTTTCTCCATGCCGGCAGCCTGCCTGCATTCTGCAGCAGAAGATGTGTTATGAAGAAGTACGGCAGCGCCAAAGGGTCAAAATAGTAGCCGTTAGACGCAAAGCCGAGTGAAGTGTAAAAAAAATTAATCGCATTGCGTCGGCCCTTAATCGCATCGCGATTAACGCGTTAACGCTGACAGCCCTAATGTATGTATGTTCCCTTTATGTAATATGTGGTAGTCAGTATGCCTGTATGTATTTATGTTTGTGTGTTTGTGTGTACCCCTCTTGTAATATGTTATGTGTACTTTTTTATCTGGACCTTGAGTCTGTAAATAAAATTATATATATATATATATATATATCTCTTCTGCACACAGACTGTATACACACACACACACACACACACACTGAGTCACAAGGAGGTCAAAGGAGTTCAGTGTTTTGCTGAGACACTTCAGCAGCGAGGGGGCAAAATCAGACAACTGGCATGGATGTTCAGAAGAGTGCAAGTGGTAATCTCTATTATAAAACCACAGATTATACTAATTGAGCTACAACACGCACGCACGCACACACACACACACACACACACACACACACACACACACACACACACACACACACACACACACACACGCACACACACACACACACACTTATCTGTGGATTATAATCCCAATCCCACAATTCCCTTCTGGCTCAACCAATCACGTCCCAGAAAATCCAGCCTGCAGGGTAACCTACATGCAGTGTGTGTGTGTGTGTGTGTTAATCCCTGACAGTCTGTAATAGAGGAACATCTGGTTTATCTCTGTGACTCTGAAGCTTCCTGTTCAGACAGGAAACAGGATCAGTTACAAACGTTCACTTTAATCCCAAATGATTTCACATTATTTTGCATAATTGCAACAAGACACTAAATATGAAGCTACGGTTAGCAGCCAGTTAGCTTAGTTAAAGTGCTCATATTATGCTTTTTAGCGTTTTCCCGTTCCTTTATTGTGTTATATATGTTCTTTGTGCATGTATTAGGCTTCCAAAGCGAAAAAGCCCAAAGTCCAGCCCATAGGGACTTACCATCTTCCAGAGAAAACACTGTTCACAAACTGCTCCAAACAGCTATATTGTAGTCCAGCCTTTACTTCCGTGACGAACGTGCGTCACTTTGTAACACACGTTAAAATGCTGACTGGCATGCCCTCATACTCTGCTTCTGATTAGCTAGCAGTGCTTACCTAGCTACTGCATATGTGACTCCCAACAAAGATGGAATAGAAGTGCGATGCCTCACTCTGTAGCTAAAACGGAGAGCTCAACACACAGGGTGAAAAGAGGAGCTGCAGCAATGTGTTGTACAACAAAAATATGTTTTTTGAAAATTAAACCATGTAAACCTATTCTGATATAACCTCTAAATACAATTATGAACCTGAAAATGAGCATAATATGAGCATTCTAAGCATAGTCTGGAAACAGGAATAAAGCTTAGTTTATTTAGCTCTGTCCAAAGGGAACAAATGTCACTAACCAGCACCTCTAAAGCGGGCTTATTTCTTGATAATTATTTATTTTACTGAGTGCAGTTGCTTCTATGAGTCTTTACTGGTTGTTTTGTACAGATACAATGAGATATACTGTGTTATTTATTAAGCTATAGAGGTGCTTGAGATGGTGGATGCTTGTGGATTTTGTTACCTTTGGACAGAGCCAGGCTAGCTGTTTCTTTATGCTACGCTAAGGTAACCAGCTCCTGGCTGTAGCTTCATATATATCGTATAGACATCTTCTCATAACTCTTGGGAAGAAAACAAATGAGAGAAATTCCCAAAGTGTCGAACTATTCCTTTAAGACAAACAACAACAACAATGGAGGAACGTTTTTAAGAGACTAAACCTAAACAAAAACTACTCTACGATGGCGTTGCTGTTGCTTTTTCTGCTGTGATCTCAACATTAACAATTTTTAATATGCAAAATCTACACATAGACAAAAGAAAACCCCACATATATCAGTAGTCTCAGAAAAGTTTCACTTAATGTTTTCATTAATGCTGATACAATGTGATAAATCTACTCTGAAACACCAAAGTAACAGTTATATTTCTTCTGTCATTGAGTTCAGTGGCAGTTGTTAGATAGCGAGGTGGTTCATTAGCTGAGCGGTGGGTCAGGTGACTGGGCCCCTCAGGTCTGCACTCTTTGTTAGTGCTACCAGTTCAGTGCTGGATTTTAGTGTGAAAGCTTTTAGAGTTTCTCCTTGAACAGTAGTAGTGTCAGGTCCTGATGGAGCAGAGCAGCTATATAAAGAAAGAACAGAAGTCACAGTGTCCTGAAGTGAAGGTTGGACTGACTAACGTCACTGTAACTCCCGCTCTCTGTGTGTGTGTGTGTGTGTGTGTGTATGTATAATCCCTCCTGCGGTATGTAAACCAACATGATGTCAGTTGTATACATGAGATGATTAGTCACACAAACACACTCTACATCACTCTCTGAGTGTGCTTCGAAATGATATCCCTAAACTGTTCTTGATCACACTGAGAGCAACACACTGGCTCATCAATAACAATTACATTCAATCATTTATATTTTTTTATGTGTTTTTTAAACTCTACAATTTCAGCTGGATTACATAAAGATAATTTGAATCCAACACAGGAATTACTGAAGGTAAATACCTTGAATGGCTATTGTTAAAAAAAATGCAGACCAAAACATTATTTCATGAATATTTTAAGTATTAAAACTTGAAACCTACTGAGATTTAAAGAGTGTGTAATCCAACCCTTCTGCTGACTTGAAAGAGGGGTTTAGGAACAAGCTCACTGTGACGAAGAGGAAGAAGAAGAGTTTTCTGTTTGTTTTACTTTTACCTTTTTTTAAATGTTGGACAGAGTACTTTTAGAAACCACCTGGACAGAAAAGTGAGGATGTGGACGGAGAACAGAGAGACTGCAGGTCACCTTTCATCTGTGTGTGTGTGTGTTTGTGTGCGCGTTAGTGTGTCATAGTTTCCCCGTGGATAGACCACAGTGGCATCACCAGTTGTGGTGTTACTACACAGTGCTTCCATGACAACTGGAAAACAGACAGACAGAGAACTGGACTGTCTACAAACCTTTCTTTCGACCTGTCTGACTCTGTGCTTTTCCATTTAGCTAATGTGGCTTCTCGATTCCCTCATTCGTGACTTTACCTTGTGTCTTAGCACCTCGTGTCTTAGCACCTCCTTAGCGTCATTTTGAGGAACCGGCAAATATTCTGACAGATGCCATCTTAATTGTCCTATAATGTGGAGAAATAATTGAGTAACAGTTTTAAAGAACACCTAATGGCTAATGACTCCTGCTCCAAAGTGTCATGAAATGTAACTGATGTAGGTAAAGTAATTCTAATACATTTTAGAATGATATTATTGGATTAATAATGATTTTGCAGATGTGACAAATATTTGGATACCTCCTTTTCCTGAATGAGCCAAGATGCACTTGGCACAGGACAAAAGAAAAGAACAAAATTGGCTACTGAAGAAAAAGTAGAAAAAGTTACAGAGACTTAAGATTTGATTAAACACACACGTATTCATTTTTTGTTTGATGAATAAACATGAATTTAATCCGCCATTGGTGTAGTTATTCCACTGGTAGATTGTCCAACCTACAGTAATGCAATGATGCAATTACATTAATATTACAGTTAATGCTGTTTCCATAGCAGCCCGGCCCACTGGTCAATCCCTGAACACAAACTAATCAAAGCCAACCGGTAAAAATTGAGTTTTAGGATATGCCTGTGGTTCCTCGCTCTGAGACACATTTTAGGTTTTGGAACGTCTTCAATGATGGAGAACCTCAGTTGATTTCTGGGTCGCTATCTGGAGAAGGGAGGAAGCATAATTAGCTGATGGAAAGCACCTTATGTGTCCTCAGAGTGTCTTCAGGTTACGGCCTCCTGCAGGTCTTCAGATTCACTGCAGTCTGAACGTGACTGAATGTGATCTCCTCAGACTGATTTTGGTATAACTGTGAAGCTTGTATAGTTTTATATATGATACTGTTTATAAGAGAGCAGTTTATGTGTCTGATGAGAAAAGGCAGAGTTAGAAACAAGATTGACAACACACATGCAGCGCAATGAAACTCTCGGAGGAAGTCAGGGGAGATCAGACGTTCCCGTTTTAAGTTTCAAGGTCTTTATTAGTCATTTATAGTCTCGCATTGCTAGACCTTCCTCCACATCGCTGTGGAGGAGGGCCTGGCTAGTCCACACAGCATTCAAGGATGTAGAGCTGCAAAGATTAATCGATTAGTTGTCAACTCTTAAATTAATCGCCAACTATTTTGATAATTGATTACTTGAGTTTGAGCAATTTAAAAAAAATCTTTGATTCCAGCTTCTTAAATGTGAATATTTTCTAGTTTCTTCTCTCTTCTGTGACAGTAAACTGAATATCTTAGACTTGTGGACAAAACAAGACATTTGAGGACGTCATCTTGGGCTTTTGGGAAACACTGATCCACATTTTTTACCATTTTCTGACATTTTATAGACCAAACAACTAATCGAATAATTGAGAAAATAATCAACACATTAATTGACTTTGAAAATAATCGTTAGTTGCAGCCCTACCATCTTGGTAGAGCAGATGGTAGAAAAAAAGTGCTCTGGTTTATTGGCATGTCTTAAAACTAATCACAATTGTCTTGGGCTGCGCTAAGCGCTGGACGGAGCCCCGGTTCCGCTGTAAAATAGCTTCGGGAAGGAACTTGTCTTGGTGGAACATGTGTACGTTTAAAGGTCCTATGACATGCTACTTTTTGGATGCTTTTATATAGGCCTTAATGATCCCCTAATACTGTATCTGAAGTCTCTTTACCGAAATTCAGCCTTGGTGCAGAATTACAGCCACTAGAGCCAGTCCCACAATGAGCTTTCCTTAGGATGTGCCATTTCTGTGTCTGTAGCTTTAAATACTATTGTGGAGGAGAGAGGGGGGGCAAGGTGGAGGGTGGGGTTGTGGCCTTGACCAACTGCCATACTTCGCTCGTTTGCAAGCCATGATGTTTCTCTCTTTCTCATGGGTGGGCCAAATTCTCTGGGCGGGCAAAGCAGAGAAAGGGGAGGTAACCTTTCCTCTTATGACCTCATAGGGAGCAAGATTCCAGATCGGCCCATCTGAGCTTTCATTTTCTCAAAGGCGGAGCAGGATACCCAGGGGTTGGTTTACACCTATCACCATTTCTGGCCACTGGGGGACCATAGGCAGGCTCGGGGAACTCATATTAATGTTAAAAAAAACTCATAAAGTGAAATGTTCATGCCATGGGACCTTTAAAGGTTGTTTTAGTTGTGCAAGAGAAAACTCAGATTGGACAGATAGTCTAGTTAGCTGTCTGGATTTATCCTGCAGAGATCTGAGGAGCAGTTAACCATAGTCCTCATAAATTGACCGGAGTTTAAAATTCCAACACCAAGAAAGCGGAAGGTACCGGACATCTGGCCATCAAGAGTTTCCGACGGCAATGGAACAATCCCGGAAGTGGCACGTCGTGGATATAGACTAGTCATGTACTAGTCTCGCATTGCCAGACCTTTCTCCACTGCGCTGCGGAGGAGGTTCTGGCTAGTCCACACAGCATTCCAGAATGGGAGAAATACGTGCTCTGGTTTATTGGCATTTCTTTTAAGCAATCACAATCGTCTTGGGCGGCGCTAAGCACCGCACGGAGCAACGGTGCCTCTGCAAAATAGCCTCGGGAAGGAACTTGTTTTAGTGGAACATGTATAGCCTACGTTTAAAGGTTGTTTTAGTTGTGAAACAGAAAACTCAGATTGGACAGATAGTCTAGCTAGCTGTCTGGATTTACCCTGCAGAGATCTGAAGAGCAGTTTACCGTAGTCCTCATAAATCGACCAGAGTTTAAAATGCCAACACAAAAAAAGCGTAAGGTAACGGACATGATAGACAAAATGAAAGACATCCAGCAGAATTTCAGGTGCCACCTGAGCAATCCTGGAAGTGGAACGTCATGGATATAGACTAGTCATATACACAACAATAATAGAATTAGTTGTTGGCAATGAAAATGAAATGGAAATATTTGGCCTCAGGCACCTTCAACAACGCTCATTAAATAACTAAAAAGACAATCACGCAAGTAAAAGCAAAATTTAAGACCACAAAAATTAAGTAATAATTTGTGTAGACTGAAACAATTGATACCAAGATGGCGCCCCATTTATCTCCAAGAAAGTTGCTCATTGGGCACATATGCTCAAACGGTTTTCCAGGCTACCTTGAGCTTTCATGTTTTTGGGCTAGTAGAGCATTCACGTTAGAGACTTCCTCTGGCCGAGCTGGCTTACTTCCTGTCGGCTCACTGCACACATGAACGGTACAAAATAATTTACTAATATGGCTTTTCTACACTTTCAAAATGTCTTCTTTACAGTGATGCTTTGTGAGCCAATGTGCGTCAGGAGATGGTTCTGGACGTTGCAATACCTGGTGCAGCCAAAAAAAAGTAAAAAGGTAGCACATCTGAGATTTAAAGTCTAGGATGACAAAATACTTATTTGGCTCACAACACAATAGAAATACGCTTCTTAAGAGCATTTTAAAATATATCAAAATTATAATGGAAAGTATGTTGTTACGTGTCATTGAGCATTTTTAAGTGGGCATATGGAAATCCTGGAGCTTTCTTAGTGGGTATACTGCGTATACCTGCGTATTACGTAGACTGCACCACTGCACTAAGCCAAAATCGCCTTATAGCAAAGCACTGTTCTTGGAGGCTTCCAGCATTTCTGTTGAGTTGTCATCGTGTTTTGTTATCCTACATATATGTTGTCAAATTGCTGACAATGTTTTCAAGTGCGTTGAGCTCTCATGACACCATCTGCATTTAACAAATTAGAAGAATACATCAATATTAAAGTTTGTCCAGCTTATTGTCTGTATGATAATGTGTCCCATCAGACCAACAATATGTAAATCCATCATAGTTTTTTTTGCAGTAGACCCAGCTACTGTAATCACAGCTTTCTAAGACATTATATCATCATAAATTTAGGTTAGAACAACCTTAAAGCAGTTTTGTTTTGTAAGGAAAATGTGAGTTGTGAAGAGCGAGCCAGGAAAAGTAAAACTTATGTAAACGTTTTTTGCCCTGAATTCAGCCAGCTTCATACATCTAATGTTTAGTTTGCGGTTTCAGGTCAGAGCTGCTCCAGTTTGAGGTTTTGAGGTTAGAAATGATTTGCTGAGATTTGAACTTGTGGAGCCTGATGGAGGTCAAACACATCCTGGGAGGAAGCTCTGCCTGAGTGGATGTCTTGAAAAGGAAACAAAGCACGATCAGATATTAATGCATTCGATTATATTTGACCTGGATTTCTATCGCTGGTTCTCAGAAGGGTTACTATGAGAAAAAATTATTTATTTATTTGCCAAATTTGACTTATTTTTTTTCTGAAATGTATCATGTTGTTTCTGAGGCAGTGGTTTGAGTTTTTTTGATAGTTTCATCTTGATTCCTGCAGGGACAAACATACAAACATCAAACTGTATCTAGTAGCCTCTCTGCTGCTGCCGGCCACTGCTCTGTTTACTGTGTGTGTGTGTGTGTGTGTGTGTGTGTGTGTGTGTGTGTGTGTGTGTGAGTGAGCGAGTGAGAGTGTGTGTGTGTGTGTGTGTGTGTGTGTGTGTGTGTGTGTGTGTGTGTGTGTGTGTGGTGAGTGAGTGAGAGAGAGAGAGAGTGTGTGTGTGTGTGTGTGTGTGTGTGTGTGTGTGTGTGTGTGTCTTTGACCACTGTCATTACCAGCTACTGGCCTCAGGGTGGGAGACAGCCACTCTAAGACCTCTCTCTCTCTGTCTTTTCACATCTCCATTAGTTTCTTTGTCCTGTCTGCCTCAGGTTAGTATGTGTGTGTGTGTGTGTGTGTGTGTGTGTGTGTGTGTGTGTGTGTGTTGTACAGTCTCTTTCAGGGAACAGGGACATGCATTAGTGACCTCCTCAATATCTCCATCTCTTTATCTTTTACACCAGAGCTTTCATCCAATCCAATGAGCCCCTCGTTTGTCGACTTGCTGACATTAAAAACAAGATAAGGATATATAAGATATCTGATGATGTAAACCTTGTATCTCCATGTCATGTGATTTCAGACCAGAACTCAGACTTATAAAAGCTTTCATACCCCACTGAACAATAACACACACTGCAGTTGTCCTGTTAGTTCCTGACACTATGAGAGGATTTCTTTTGGTTCTTGAGGTAAATAAATTCTTAATCAGTTACCAAAAGTGAAAAATATAATTTTACATTTTAGTTGTTCCTAATACATGTCTTAATTGTGCATCATTGGGTGTAGGATATATCTTATTTGCATTTATAGTAGCCTTTCAAAAACATTTACATTTTTGGTAAAATGATCTTATTTTCACTTTCTAGCTGAGAATAAAAATGATTAGAAGATTGATTCCACTCTTATATCTGTCAGTTCAATGTGAAGGGGATGGTTAGCTTAGCTTAGCACAGCACAGTGCTTAGCACAGGCAACAGGGAAACAGCTAGACTTGAGATTATGTCCTAAAAACGTTAAAATCAGATTACAATCTTGAGTTGAAAAGGAGCCAAATGCATATAAGACTTTGTCATCTATATAGATATAGATTCATCTTTTGAAATTGATAATATTGTTTGTGTAGAGTGTAAATAGTAAAGGAACCTGCAAAGAACCTTTTGCTTCTCCCTTATTGATCTCAAAAGAGGCTGTTTTTGAGAACATCGGTACAGATAACATGCGTTCTATCACCGCAAACAGTGCAGCACAGTGCTGTTTGTTGTCCAGTGAATGTATGATATAATCATATTTCACTATGTAAAGACCTGGAGATGAGACTGAAACTCAGTGAAATGTTTCTTTGCACTCTATTGAGTCTCTTTAAAGTTTGAAAAGGAAGAAGAATAAGAAATTCTGGTTATTGTGAAGCACTGACACTGAAGAAAATATTTCTGCTTTTCCTCGCAATCACATTGTTGTATGTGTGTGTGTAAGATTATAACCCCCACAGCTGGCCTCTCTGATTACTGACTGCCTGGTCAGCCTGGATTAGGCACACACACACACACACACACACACACACACACACACACACACACACACACACACACACACATTACAACAGAAAAGGTAAATATACATATTTCATTTCATATAAATGCTGAATCTTCAGTTCACTGACTTGCTTTTTCTTTTTTTTGCATCTTACTTTACAGTATGTGTGTGTATGCATCTACCTGGTTGTGTGTGTAGTTTGTAATTCCCAGCTCAATAGAGCAGATATATTTAATCCTTCCCTGCTAAAGCTGATGTCAGCATCAACTAGCTCTGTGTGTGTGTGTGTGTGTGTGTGTGTGTGTGTGTGTGTGTGTATGTATGTGTGTGTGTGTCTGTGCGCGTGTGCGTGCGTGCATGTGTGCATGCGTGCATGTGTGCGTGCACACATTTTGTAGCTAATTCATCACAGTGGCAGATTAACCAGCTGTCAGCAGAACATAAAGTAAAATACTAACAACCAGCTGGAAGAGGGAGAGAGAGAGAGAGAGAGAGAGAGAGAGAGGAAGTGGAAAGCGGTGGAGTCTGCTGTGTAATGGGTTTGCTATAGATTTATCTTATCACAATCAGTTACAATGTGATATTTTATAATAAATGGTTTACTCAGTCGTGAACAGTAAACAGAGATTCATGCACTTATTAATCATCATCATTTGCATGATCACTGACAGGTGAAGGGTTGCATTGCATTGCGGGATTATTAACAGAAAGTAGTGGACATGGGCACCATTTTTCGGAATTTGGGAGGTCACTTTAAATTGCATAAATTGATTTTCACATTCAAATAAAATGACACATTAAATGGGAGTGATATTTGTAACAAGGCAAATAACTCAAAACAACAACATCAATGTTTGCCGTGTTAATTGGAGTAACAGAAATACCAACTTTTCTGAAAGCTTTGATGATGATTCAGCTTGGTGCTTAAATAATTGGAAGTGTTTGAAGACCAAAGAAACACGGATGCATCAAATCAGCCAATTACTGCCGTCTTGTCAACAGACAGTATATTTAGCCTTGCAAGTGGCATTGGTTTTGTGTCATTTTGTATTCTCATTTCAGATTTTCCTTTAACAATATCCTCAATGTTACCTACCATAGAAATACAGGACTCTCCCGTATAATGTAACCACCCTATAGGTCTATGTTCTGACCACCAGTTTTAATTATTTCAACTTTGTTTCGCCTGTTTTGTCTATCAGTTTGGCATGGCAGAAGGCTCTTAATACTACAAAACCTATGATCCTCGGCCCGCCGTTGCTTTGACGAAGAAGTCAGAGGTGTGAATCAGAGAAAATACAGCACCATAGTTAATGAATGCATCCAAAATTGACCCATTTGATTAGCAGAACAAATCAGTTTTCTCTACAATCTTTAGCTCCCACACACCGTTAACAGAGCATGTAACTGAATTTTAAGCTCTTTGATTGGATATTTCTTGACAAAATGCACCTTGGGAGTCAAAGTTAATTTAACCTTATGTTTTTATGTACACTTGATTTTTTTTTTTTTATCGAAGAACCAGATATTTTCCAATGCAGTGGTTATTCTTTTGTACTGATGATTCAACCAGGAGAGTTTAATGCCATTTCAAGCTGTCAACTTTTCTCACTTCACAACTTGATGAAGATGACTCGTAGCTTTCTGGCATATTCAGAACACTTTGTCATTGCAATCAGGAACAAAACATTGCGCAATAGCTGCACTACAGTTCTCACTAAATCCCAATGGCTGACCCATTGTCATGGAATAACAGCAGTGGCTTTCTGATTGGAAGTCAATTTTGTTTATATAGAACAAAAACATTAATTTGCCCCAGAGGGCTTACATTCATAGCTGGCCCTGCTGGTGTGTTGGTGTTGATACTAGAGACCTTGATTTCCTCTCCAGTGCAGACCATTTTTTCTTTGCCATTAGTCAATGGTGTGCCATTACAGCCTTAATGATTTGACTACATCTAATCTAAATCCCTAAAGATAATTTAAATACAGTAGTAATGTATGTAGGTCGTGGCAATAAAGATAACTGAATATGAAAAAACTGTGTGTGTGTGTGTGTGTGTGTGTGTGTGTATGTGTGTGTGTGTGTGTGTGTGTGTGTGTGTGTCCTGTCAGAGGTCATGCGACTTGGCAGAGCTGACAGGACAACAGATGGACAAAGTCATGGACTGACCTACACACACACACACACACACACACACACACACACACACACACACACACACACACACACACACACACACACACACACACACACACACAGGACACTGCGCACACACATATGTCATCCTTCCTCTCTCCTCTTACTCATTACTTCATCACTCTCCCTGTGAGCATTTATGCTTCACACTCTGCATCCGGTGTCATTCAGGCCTCACTCCTGTCTGCCCGTCTGTCTGTCCACCTGTCTGTCTCTCAGTGAGTATGTCCTTTTAAGGGTCATAACTTGTTCTTGTGGATGTTCAGTGTCACCTTTACATCAGCTCTGTATGCATTGCTGCTGCGTGGATCACCATTGTTTAACATCTGGAGTGGTTTTTGGTGTAATGTTACAGTATTTACAGTAGTTTTCTCAGCATTTTTTTTTGTCTTAAAAAATAATCAACAGATTTCTTTTATCAACAGATATGGTGTTTTGGAAGTGTCATTGTGTTTTAGACCATGTCATACTATTTTGAATGAACTGCTTTTAGCTATGTTAGAGTGACTATGTTAGATTGTCACTCTTCAGGCCTGGTCACAACAGAATTAGTGCCAGATCCACACCACCGTAGCTGGCAAGGTAACACACCAGCCATCCGGTTACATGCTGGCAATAGTTATAATTAGGTCTCTGAGCTTCTTTCTATTTTCTTCTGTACAGGGCAGTTTACTCCCGTGCTAGCATTTTGTTCGCTGGATTGTACTTCTTTTTTTTCATTAAAGTAAAGAGAAAAAGCTCTTATGCTAATTCTCATAATCTCCAAATTGTTTTGCTAGCGGGACAATATGTTCACACAGATTTTTCAAAAGATGTTTCATAACTGAAAACCATGACTCTTTTGTCGAGCAGTTTATACTCCTACAGAGGAGGTACAGTAAAAGTGGAAGGTGTGACAGACTCTATGGCTCTCTGTCAAGACAGCTGGTTATTGGGGTGCCAATGCCAATGCCAATGCGCATGCTCACCTGGTTGAGCATGCGCCCCATGTACTTAGGCTGAGTCTTTACCGCAGTGGCCCGGGTTCATTTCCGACCCGCGACCCTTTGCTGCATGTCATCCCTTTTTCTCTCTCTCTCTCTCTCTCTCCCCTTTCCTGTCTTCAGCTGTCCTATCGTATAAAGGCCGAAAAAGCCCTGGAAATATTCTTTAAAACAACAAATTTCAGTGTCACAACTTGAAAATTAGCGCAGACTTACTTTGCCCTTGCAAACGAATCCACTAATCACAGCAATTCCATTGAAATCAATTGTTTTAACTGCGACATTTGGCTCTTTTAAATGATGATGTGGGGGGGGGTAATAGTTTTCTGTCGTTTCTATCTGCTATAAATGAATATTAAGGTACATCAGTAATCGTCATGTGTGTCTGTTTCTCTTCTTCTTCTCCCTCAGGGATGAAGACACCTCTCAGCCCCTCTCAGCTCCTGAAGAGGGGGCAGATCTTTGCCTTCGGAGGGATGTGTCAGGAGTTGATGGACCCCCCAACACCTGCAACCATCAGTCTCTCTGTCCACCAGACTCCATCCCCAGGTGATTGACATGTTCCAGCACCAACGCTCTCTATTATCTCCTGTCATTCCAACCCATTCTTGTAGTTTTCTCTTACAGTATGACTGATCCCTGTTGTTTTCCCCCTACCATCTGACTCTTCCTTGTTGTTTTCTCCTACAGTCTGACCCTTCCTTCTTGTTTTCTCATACAGTCTGGCTCTTCCTTGTTGTTTTCTCTTACAGTCTAACTCATTATGGCAGTTTTTTCCTACAGTCTGACTCCTATTGTTGTTTTCTCCTACAGTCTGACTCATTCTTGTAGTTTTCTCCTACAGTCTGACTAAACCTTGTAGTTTTCTCCTACAGTGGGATTCATCCTTGTAGTTTACTCTTACAGTCTGGCTCATTCTTGTAGTTTTCTCCTACAGTCTGACTCAACCTTGTAGTTTTCTCTTAAAGTGGGATTCATCCTTGTAGTTTACTCTTACAGTCTGACTCATTCTTGTTGTTTTCTCCTACAGTCTGACTCAACCTTGTAGTCTTCTCCTACAGTGGGATTCATCCTTGTAGTTTACTCTTACAGTCTGACTGATCCTTGTTGTTTTCTCCTACAGTCGGACTCTTCCTTGTTATTTTCTCCTAAAGTTTGACTCATTTATGTAGTTTTCTCCTACAGTCTGACTTATCCATGTTGTTTTCTCTTACAGTCTACCTTATTGTAGTTTTCTCCTACAGTCTGACTCTTCCTTGTTGTTTTCTCCTACAGTCTGACTCTTCTTTGTTGTTTTCTCCTACAGTCTAATTCATCCTTGTTGTTTTATCCTACAGTCTGACTCTTCTTTGTGGTTTTCCCCTACAGTCTGACTCTTTCTTGTTGTTTTCTCATAGAGTCTGACTCATCCTTGTAGTTTTCTCTTACAGTCTGACTCATCCTTGTTGTTTTCATCTACAGTTTGACTCATCCTTGTTGTTTTCTTCTACAGTGTGACACACCCTTTTTGTTTACTCCCAGGTCAGGGTGGGGCCTATTCGCTGTGTGAGGTGTGTAACCTGCAGCTGACATCTGCTGCTCAGGCCCAGCTGCACTACAATGGCAGGTCTCACCTCCGGAGAGTGAGACAGCTCCAGGCTAGAGAGACAGGACAACAAGCAGCAGGTACAGTACGACCAGCAGTAGTATTTGCATTTGTACTTTTAACAATCAGCTTATAAGGCAAAAATAAAACATTATTAAATTAACTGCTGACCCTCTACTGTCAAATTTGTGAACCGACTCAAGACCTGAAGCTAAATGTTTATGTGCTTTATTTCAACCATTGCTGTTTGTTAGCTTGCTTGGCTAACACAATGCATGATTTTCACTACACCTCCCTCCCTCTTCCCACTCGGCAATGCCTATTTTCTTGCAACAAATAACATGCATGGGTACCAAGGGAAATTAATTCCATTTTGAAAATAACCAAACTGTTTCGAATCTGACCTGAGCCTGAAGATTTATCTCACATGATACTTGGGTTGGGTAGCAGAAGTCTAAGCTGCGGTAGTAGTTTTAGTAGTAGTAGTAGTAGGCTATTAGTAGCTGTAGCAGTAGTCACATAGTTGCATTAGCAACCCAGTCACGTTATTTAATCTATTGATTCGTGTTCATGGGGACATTTTTCTCGTTTTTTTCGTGGTGGCCAGCACAAAAATTATAAAGTAATGTATTTCAATGGGAAGCATATTTCATGATCACAGCACGAATACGGTAGGGAGTAGTATGAAAAGCCGAAAATCTGCGTAGGGAGGTTGGTCGGAGTGGTGGATGGGTCAAACAATACAGGACTTTCACCCGGGACACCGGGGATCGTGTCCCACGTGTGCCATTTTGTTTCCCCATTGTTTTCCTAACCACAACCGTCCCGTTATTGTCGCACGTCCCCCGCTTCCGCCTTCTGGTGTGTGAGGCGTCCTTTCCCCGTTGTGTTTTTTTCTAAACCCAACCTCGGAATAGATGGTTCCCATTTCGTGCTGGCCACCACGAAAAAAACGAGATAAACGTGTTGTTGTACACGAATCAATAGATTAAAAATAACGTGACAATTACACAAACTGCCGTGAGACATTAGTAGTAGCGAGGTGACTGCAGTAATAGTCACAGAAGCACCAGTAGCTGTAGTAATAGCAGTAGTAGTAGCGGTAACTTTAGCAAGATGTTCTAATGGATCTTAATGTCTTTGATTCCAGCAGGGGCTCAGTCTAGGTCTCTTCCCCAGGCCACAGGGCTCAGCTCCCAGCCTGCAGGACTCACTCCGACCCCAGGCCTCAGTCCAAGCCTTAGCGCTACATCCAGCACGACAGCAGGTAGGACCAGTGCTACTAATGCTTCTTCTATTACTGGTGTACTGCGCTGACAATGACGGATTAATCAAACATTAAAAGTTGCACTTGAACACACCACAAAGACTACAGCTGACATGCATGAGAGGAAATGAATAGTCCAAACAACATCACAGAAATATATGCAAGTTCTCACCTTAACCAGACAGACATTAAGTGCTAAACAGGACATCCATTTGTGAAGTCTGAATGTCTGTCTGCTGAGTGACTTTGGCTCATCCATCATAAACAGCTGCTGCTGCCCTCTGGGAGAGGTCAGAGAGAGAGAGAGAGAGAGAGAGAGAGAGAGAGAGAGAGAGAGAGAGAGAGAGAGAGAGAGAGAGAGAGAGAGAGAGAGAGAGAGAGAGAGAGAGAGAGAGAGAGAGAGAGAGAGAGAGAGAGAGAGAGAGCTCTCAGATTGACCCCTGAAAGAATAAACTGACCCTGCATTAAGTCAGATCATTAGTGCAGTTTCATACTTAACCTCTTTATGGGTATTGTTAGCTCCACCCAAACACCTGTCAGTCATGTTGATGAGCTGAAACGTTTTGTCATGCTTACACAGTGGCTAAAGTTCACCCACGTTAGCTGAAATGGATTGACAATCTCCAAGTGGATATGAATCGATCTGTGGATTTTGTTACCTTTGGACAGAGTCAGGCTAGCTGTTTCCCTCTGCTTCCAGTATTTATACTAAGCTAAGTTAACTACTAAACTGGCTGCTGGTTGTTGCTTCATATGCACGGACATGACATGCCTGTATTTATCTCTAAATCTGGGCAAGAAAGCCTATATGAAAGTGTATTTCCCATGTCTATTCCTTTAACATAAAGATAGTAATAGATCTTCTTATCAGTGGCTATTGGGCAATGATACAATAGTGTGTTATTGTATTAGCTCTCATATTTTATGTCCAATTTTATAAAATGCTCTATAAATATTTTCATTATTGCAGCAGGTTTCTAAGTACTTCCAGCGCCCTCTGCTGCTGAAATTACAGTTGAAGCTCTTTACATTGCTTGACTCTCTTTGGTTCTGTAATCAGCTGTGACTGAAACAGTTTCCTTCTCTGCAGCATTTCAGACCCAGTTTTTAAAGTCAAACTGTTGGTCAACAGAGTGGGGATGTGCTATGAGATGCAAAGGAGTTGAGAAGTGGAGCAGACAGCAGCAGGTCATTAAATTGGGACATACCACTGCTCTGAAACCATACAGACGACATTTCTCAAAGACATCGCTTGCATTGATTCTTATCCTTACGTTATATTTGGTGTTAGTCCTTTTATGTGTCTGTTTCAACATGCTGTGATGAAATCTTCATGTAAATCACTGTATAATACAGTGTTCCAGTTTGTTGTCCTTATTTTCTTGTTCAAAACTGTATAATACAGTGATCCAGTTTGTTGGCTTTGTTTTCTTGTTCAAAAACACAATGCAGAACTTCCGAGTGGAGTGGCGCTGACTTCCAGGTTAGATTATAAAACTACAACATCACTCGTATAGTATAGTCACATAAAAAAAACTAAGTTCCAAAATCAACAAAAACAAGAGGAAAGAATAGGACAAAAAAACCAACAAACATATAGACACACACACCTAATTACAGTACATGGGAGGATGATGTCAGGAGAGACAGGAAACCGAAAGATAATCTCTCTCACAAACACACACACACACACACACACACACACACACACACACACACACACACCTGTAGGCTGTGTGTGTGTGTGTGTGTGTGTGTGTGTGTGTGTGCAGCAGCTGTAATTACATACTATGTGTCCATATCAGTGTACAGGCTACAATAACACTGATTAAAGATTAAATCTCTCTCTCCTGTCTCTCTCGCTTTCTGTCTCTCTCTCTCTCTCTCTCTCTCTCTCACTCACACACACACACACACACACACACACACACACACACACACACACACACACACACACACAGACATTAACACAACATTAAGATTGATTTATATTAATCATATACTGTAGTATATCTTATGTATGTGTGTGTGTGTGTGTGTGTGTGTGTGTGTGTGTGTGTCTCTCTCTCTCTCTCTCTCTCTCTCTCTCTTTCTCTGTCCATTACATGATGCTTGCTCGACCATGAAAAGCTCTTTGGCCTGAACTCAACTCCTCCAGGCCAAGCTGTCTGCATTTGTGAGTGAGTGAGTGTGTGTGTGTGTGTGTGTGTGTGTGTGTGTGTGTGTGTGTGTGTGTGTGTGTGTGTGTGTGTGTGAGATAGTGACACTGACCTGGCTGAGCAGCCTATCAGCAGTCAGGTCAGATGACATCACAGCCAATACAAACAGGCTTACAGTCGACAAGATCTGTGAGTTCCTCAATCAATGATGTTCATATAAATCGGTTATTTAGTATGGATTATTGTGTCTTCTTAGATGATCAATAGAACTTAAAGGCCTTAAAAAGCCTTTCAGTACTGTCAGTACTGAAAGGCTAAAATTATACATCAATAAAGCTGGAAGAAATACTCAGATCCTTTACTTAAAGTGGCTATATGTAACTTTCAGTTTGTGTTGATTCGAGCGGCTGCTTTGGACAAAAGTGGTAGTGTTTTTACCACACCTGCTGTCGTAAAGGTCTTTTCTTCACGGTGCTGTATTAGCGTTACCGAGTCATATAGTCGCAATGAATGTTTTGCTCAGACAGAAAATCATTCATTTACAATAAGAAAATATGTTACAGATGCATCGTTGCATTTCAAGTGTTGCATACTTAGCCTGGATTATCATGAGCTAAACCTGGTATCACTGACACGAGCCAAAGTATTAATGTTAAGAGTTTGTTGTAGCGAACATACTAATAACTAAGATTTATATAACGCATTTCATGCGATCCAAGGACGCTTTACACAAGTACAGGGGGACAAGGGAAAAGAAAATAGTAGACCAACACAAACACAGACTAAAAGGAATAAAACGTCCTCACTAAATGGAAGGGGGTAGTAATTTAATGTTGGCTACTGGCATACAACCACATCGCGCATTTTAAAGTTATTTTATGAATGAAATAGACATATTACATACCTAAGGGCCAATTTGGGGACGTTTTTGAATCATTTTTCAATCCTGTATGTCTCCATCTGTTGAAAGCCCGACAGAGATTGACTCGGGTTTTGCGCAATGTCTTTCACTTTCCCTTTTAGCTTTTAGTTGTTTAATTTACTTTTTTTCTGTGATGGTCCTGCCCAAATATCAGCCATAACTACATCAGATAACTTATAAAATAAGATTAGAAAACAATTAGGTCTACATAAATAAATCTCCTGCTACCTTTTACTTGGCTGGATATGCTAACACAGGGTTTTTCCGGTGTTACAGCTAAATCTGTGACCCATCAGAATGTCTGCTCTGTAGGCCTGTCTACCTGCCGTAAATCATTCTGTGACTTTGCGGGAAAAATTGGACCTAGGCAGAGGCATTAATAAAAACTACTAAAAAAATAGCGTTCTTTCTACTGTAAGTCTCGTTTCCTGTTACAGGTCATTTATGATCATCAGATGAAAAATTACACAGTTTCAGAAACATTAAAAAGTTACATATATTAGCTTTAAATGAAAGTATCAATAGTAATAGTAAAAGTTCTTCACTAAGGCTAAATGATTAAAAGTAAAAGTACTTACTGGGTAAAAAAAATACTGTCAATGTTGTATTGTTAAATGCCTATATTATATTTACGGAATTATATCAATGATGCATTATTGTGTAAGAAGTATTTTAACGGTCTAACTGGGGAAGGTGGTGCAAATTTTTACTACTTTATACTGTTTTTATTTTTATATACCAATGCATCTTAATGTGTAAATTGATTATATTTTTGGTGTGTAAAATCTAAATGTAAATGTAAAGTACTACAGCTGTCAGATAAATGTAGTAAAATGTATAATATTTCCTTTTGAAATGTAGTGGAGTTCTTCTGCCCACACACTTCCAATAAAGGTATTGGATAAACACACAGCAAATTTAATGATAGTGATTACAAATCATAAAAAGGTTAGACCTGTTAAAACAATAGCTTAGTGCAGTAACAAGAAAACCTGATTCGCAAGAGTTTAGACTAGCTGTCAAATTAGTTACATCCCTCCCTCATGCCAGAAAGAAATCATCACCAGTAAACATGCATAGAATCCACATGAGTAAAAGTACAGAGTGAAATACATACACTTAGACCAACAGCAAGCTAATAATTAATCCTACTTAGAATATTGCGTTTGCAACACACAGCCTCAGATTAGCTAGTATAATGGCTATCTTAGTTAGCAGTAAACTGATCGCAGAAAAATGTTATTAAAAAATCAACAATCACTAAATAGCTCTATAAAAAGAGTACTAACAAGTAATGTTGCAAAAAGGGCATTTGAGGGTAGTAGTAGCTTCTCAATATATTTCTTGCTCACCGATGTGACAAAACAATGTCAGTGGTAGAACAGGAGTAGATGTATAAAGTAGCATAAAAAGGTAAAACTCAATAGAGCGCAACAGTGTGGTCCCGGATGTGAAAATCCCATTCATATTCTGCATAAGGATTTTGATTATATTTGCCATAATGGCTTAACCATCCAAGGTAGTCTTACCACAAGCTAGGAGATATGATGGTTTATGGCCCTGTAGAAGCCACACGTCCTTATGAAGTCAACCTTGTTTTAAGAAAAACATGTTTTATTTGTGATGTCATGGAAAAGTACTACACTACCCACAATCCCTGTTAATTTCCACCACTGCCAAACACATGTAATGTGGTGAAATTTAAAAAATGCACGGTAAAAATACATAATTACAAACATGTAGCCAGGCAGTAGGAGGTGAAACAGAATTACTTGCATAATTCTTCTCAGTCTGAGGAGCTGAGAGAACCATTTACTGTACATTTATACTAGTAAGTGAGGATATGCTGTATATAGAGTATGTGCTCTAACTGAATACACTCATAGTTGTGTTTTCTCCTCCGTGGCAGTTAGTGACCACTAGGAGGCAGCATTAACACTCATACACACTCATACCCACACACTCACTAATTAAAGAAGTGAATTCCCATGATCCACATCAGTACAAATGAAGAGATTAACTCACATGCGACTAATAACGTTCATAATATTAAAGCTATACTCTCCTCTCTTAGTTTTCAGTATTCGGTGTGGGCAGAGTTGTTGTTGGTATAATGAAGACAAAACGACTAATGTGCTTTGACTGTCTAATGCGTTGTACAGCAGAAATAATGAATAAGAATATAATGTGTGAAACATTTTGGGGAGGGTACTGAAGTTTATTTTTTTCACAGAGTAAAATGTAGTTTTACTGAGGTTTCCTTTTAATGAAAACCTCAGTGTTCCTGATTGGTTTCTTTAGCACAGTAAAAATGTCAACAGCAGCTCACCTCTTCCTTTATTTGCTTTTCATGCAAATGAGTGTGTGTGTGTGTGTGTGTGTGTGTGTGTGTGTGTGTGCGTGCGTGCGTGCGTGCGTGCATGTGTGTGTAGACTAGCTCTAATTAGCTCTCCTGGGATAATCAAGGTCAGCATGTTGTCCTGCTGATACCTTGTACATAATGACAAATATACATTATTAATAGACACATATTGTTGTGTGTGAAATGGAGAGATTGGGCAGGTGTTGATGTGTGGTTTTGCGTTGATGTATTCAGTTGTGTATGAATAGACCCTGCTGACAGATTCACACACTCATGACAGTAGGCTCAGAAGGGGGAGGGAGGTGGGGGGCTGCATGGGGGTCAGTGACCAGATTTGAACCTGTGATGCTGCACCACATGACCCACATTTGTGCCCACCAACCTGTAGACAACAACTTGTAATATAATATGTGTCTATAAGGTCTAGCAGAACTAGAAGACTCGTAGGACTAGTCAAGATTAAAAGTGGTACTGGCAGGGGACAAGTTGTTGGTACAGTATGAAACATAGAAAAGATAGTAAGGACTGGTTGGATTAATAGATACTCGGTTGGACTGGTGAACCCGTAGTTCTAGAGAATGACTGTTGTTTTCCAGTCCTGTTTATTTGTCATTTTAGTTTTCTTTTTTTTTTAATCATTTGGCAGTTTACTTGCTTGCTTATTTTCATCTTTCTCTCTTCTACCTTCGCAGATTTTTTCCCTCTTTCTCTTATAATACAGTGTCCCTCCTATTGGTCCCTCTTGATTCCTTTGTTAAATTATTCGTTGTTTTTTTTATTTGCTGTTTTTGTCTGTTTTCTTTCATTCTTGTACATATTCATTCTGCATTTTGTTCTTGCGAATGAAATAACTAATAGCTTGTATCCTCCTCTCCTTTGAATCACGATGCCATGAACTGGCTGATAGAGCGTGAGAGATAGAGAGACAGTGAAAAAGGGATTTCCACTGAGACAGAGTGGCTGTCATCACCACTCACCCTAAATACCATCACCTCAGTGATTCAAATACACTGTACACTCTGTATCTTTCTCGCAGTGTGTCGGTCGCCATCCTCTATCCACACAAGCGTTCACACAGACAGACAGTCAGGTGGCGATTCTCTGCTGTTTAGTTTGGGTTTCCTCTTCTTTGCTTTTTGTTATTGGGGAAGCAGATGATAGAGGGAGGAGGAAGAGGAGAAGGAGGTGAGACAGCTGTCTCCCTGTCGATGATGTGGAGTAGTTTCCTGGGTCAAGGTAGGAAATCCGTCTTCTGTCTATTTGTGTTTGAGCTCCACATTTAGCCGTTTAGGTTTTCAATGCAAGCGTCTTTTTTGTGTCAGTTATGTGTATGTTTTTTTTTGGGGGGGGGGGGTGGACTCGATCCTTGAACTGAGGTTGTAGTCTCTCTGCTCACAATGTGAAAACTGACAGTGTCACACATATTATCAGCTGTTTATCAGAGGTTGATTATAATTATTGTGTGACGATTATATCCACATCACAACAAAATATCAAATTTTCTTGGGGCTGTTTTCTACTTTGTTGTGTTATTACAGTTTATTGGAACAATCAATCAGTACATTTCTATTGATCTGCCTTTGTTTGTAGCTAAACAGTGTTTTCTCTTGGCTGAGGTGTAAAAGTTGTGGTTTTGATAAAGAGAAGATGTGATGAAGGCTGATGGAAGCTGATTTAAACTATACTACTACTATAAAAGATGTTGTTACGGGACGAGATATTTGTAATGAAATTAGAATTAGAGATAGCTTTAGGATTTTATGATGTTTTTTTTTATTTTAAATGTTCTAAATTATTTGGACACCAAATAATTAAGTGTGATTTAAACCTATGGAGCTGTGGATAATCCAGCAGTATTTAAAAATATTCACCTTTCACACATCTGTTTAATCAGATTAGATAGAAATCCTGCAGACTGCTTTGTTTCTGAAGATTTTAATCTTCAGATACATGTTAACGAAATGCTAACAAGCTCCGAGTGACGACGCTAAAATACTGATGCTAAGCAGAGAATAATGTTTACCATATTTACCATCTTATACTCTTTTCACACAGAGGGCATAACCAGGGTTGAATAGGGTTGATTTGCATGCTAACATTTACTAATTAGCAGTAAACAGCTGAGGCTGTTGGGAATGTCATTAGTTTTGATGGTATTTGATAACAATATTACTTGCGATAAAGAAACAGATATTAAAGTGTACTCAGTTCTGCATTTCTGCTGCTTTCATTATTCTGCTAAAATACACATTGCTTGTTGGAAATTATTTACAACATTATTTTATTGAACAAATTATACATTGAATTGAATATAAAAGACACCACTAAAAAATAGTTACATTTTAAATTGTAGTTTTCTATTGATGTTTTCTTTCAACTAACAAAAAAAACCCTCTGAGTGTCTGTTGCGATATGTTGCAGCCTTTAGCGATGTGTTTATTGTGCGAGTTGCTATCGCGATGGCGATAAAAGAACAATATATATTGTGCAAACCTACTCAGTATGCCAACTTTTCCACCTTGATGAAGTGCAGATGGAAATGTACCTGCTATGGATAGTCTCTCTGATACAAACGCTACAACACTGCAGCTTCTCTTGCTTTATTTGCTCACTCTTAAATGTGATTATCTTGTGTGCTAAATATGGAAGTCTGACGTTTTCCAGGAATATCATCAGCTCAATGAACATTAGGGATCCTTACATGCAGAGAACTTCTAGAATATTCCTGGGAGAAACTGAATATTTGATACGGAGAAAATAAAGGATGCGATTGGTTGAGACTTCCTGTCTGTCTGACATTCCTCTCATTATAGATATAGCGTGACTGCGGTGATTACCCACACACTGCTGCTTATCATCTCAGCACAGTGTGTGTTTGTCGCTTTCTAACACACATACACAATTGGTTCTCTTGTCGGGTTTTAGTTCTGCAGATTAAACCTGAGCTTTAACTCTTACTTTTATTTTTAGAGGTTTTCTGTTTTTCCCTGAAAATAAATAATACGAAATCATAAACACGAGTTAATACAAATTCAGTTTACTGTAAATTTAGGTTCTGTTGTCTCTTTGGTTCTTTAGGTGTATTAGTAGAGCTCATAGTTGCTTTTTGTGGTTGCAGTTGCCAGGCCCTAGTTTCACAAAGAGATTGAAGGCTGGTTTGTTTTCTTAATTATATTAATATGATTACATGTTACAAACAGGTTGGATACTGCACTCATTTATGTACATTAAATACATTTAGGCACATACATATATACACACTTACACATACTCAACACATGCATTCAGCCATACATATACGTTCACACAGACATGATTGAGCATACATACAGGGAGTGGTCAGATGTTCAGTAAAATAATCATCCGTCTGTTTAAAAAGAAGAGGACACGCTGGTTCAGAATTCACTTTTTCCTCAAACACATCTTCCCTCCTTTGTGAGTCACTTTCTCCATGAGTTGTACTTCTTGAATCATACTTTTCCATTTTATTGAATCTGTTTTTTGCTCCAACTTTTTGTTATTTGCTTCAGTGATTTTCAGGATTCTGAATTAATCATTTTTATCTTGACCAGTTGGACGTTTTCCCAGAAATGCTCTGCTTTTAAATACTCTGCTTTTTTTTAAACTGCTTCTATAAAACTTAAAGACTTTTAGCCAAAATCTGTTTAATAATTTGCATGAATAAAAGATATGTACTTAATTTGCATTACTTTTCCCATGGTTCCTCCAGCACTGAGAGCTTAATCCTCTTTTTTATTTAGGAATAATTTATGGAGTCAAGAACTATTTATTTTCCAAGCAAATACTCCAAAATATATTTTGCATTTTCTTGTTTATTTATCACGCGCCCTGGTGTGCAAAGGCTTTAACTCTGAACTAAGAGCAATGTTTCCATGGTAACCAATCAGAAACTGTTGAATTTCTCCATAAGGCAAACTTGTTCAGCTGGAGTGAAACAGTGATTTGACGCTGGTCAGTCATGTTTTTCAGTCTGAAAAAAGTTTTTATTTACCAAGAAGCCATCACAAGTTAATGAGTTTAGACATCTTTCTGAATTCTAGATAGATGTCAGCCATGGTCGAAGTATATCATGGCCATATTATGCTCATTTTGAGGTTCATAATTGTATTTTGAGGTTGTACCAGAATAGGTTTACATGGTTTAATTTTCAAAAAACACCATATTTTTGTTGTACTGCACCACCAAGTTTTTTTTTTTTTTTTTTTAATAAAATACCTTGTCTTGTGCTGTTTCCATTATTTTTCCAGGCCACTGCTAAACATACTGGAATAAAATTGTTTTTTTTAAAGGTTTTAAGAACCTGAGTAAATTTTATTTCCAGAGCAAGAGATATGTTTTAATCTACTGGTCAGATATCCAGAAAAATTTATCATTTTTATCTCTGCTACTGGAAAGGCTAATTCAAAGAATGGCTAAATCATTGGTATGTTGTTTGTTCTGTCCGATACTTTAACATATGTTGGTTTGGCTAATCAGGTGATTACGCTGTTTTCTTTCTACTGAGTCTCAGATTGGAGCTCTAATGTCTGCTTTCATATATCTGGTCTGATATATATGTGTGTGTGTGTGTGTGTGTGTGTGTGTGTGTGTGTGTGTGTGTGGTTGTGTTATTTTGGATGAAGAAGGATCTGAACGTGACCTACTTAAACACACACACATACAGGCTTGTTATGCTAATGTGAGTGTTTCTCTGCATAATAATAATGCAGTGTGATGTCTTATGCTGCCGTCAGCAGAACCACTCTATGTCATTCTCCCGCTCTCCCTCTCTGTGGATAAGGAATGTGTGATGCAGATGAAGGTAGTAAGACGGGTTCTCCTCCCAGTAGGATCACTGGTGTATTAATACCCTGCGTTCTTCCAGGCTTCATCTCAAGCTGCAGTGATTTCATCTGCAGTGGGAAGCCAGTGAGGGATTATGTCACTGTACTGTAAGAAGCACAACTGTGCCCGTAAAGTCTCCACTTGTACTCACCTCCTCCTCTTTGGAGCAAAAAGTCAGTTGTACTTGTACGCACCCTAAACGCACCCCCGTTCAAATGAATTGGAGGACTTTTTTTTCATCGCAACACCTGATTGGGTGTGAATGCAGCCTTATTGCTGGTTGGTCAGTGTTTGCTGGAGTCAGTTACAGCGAACAACTGAAACATCTGATATCACTCTTTATTTAATTTAAAGTGACTATATGTAGCTTTTACACATTTCTGAAACTGTGTAATGTTCCATCTGATAAATGACCTGTAACAGCAAACGAGACAGTGAAAAGAATGCTATTTTTATATAGTTTTTATTAATCTTAATTAATGTTTTTATTAAGGTCCAATTTTTACTGCAAAGTCACAAAATGATTTACGGCAGGTAGACGGCGCTACAGTAACACATTCGGGTTTCGTTGTATCACCGGAAAAGCCTGTGTTAGTGTATCCAGCCAGGTAAAGGGTGGCAGGAGAATTCTTTATATAGGCCTTATTGTATTTCAGAAGTTGTCTGCTGTAGTTATGGCTGATACTGGGGCAGGTTTGTTAAAAACCTGTATGAAAGTGTTCTCTCAATTGAGTCATGAGTGGGGCTTTGAGGCCTTTCAGACCTAATCAGACTAATTGAAGCCACATGGTGGGTCAGCTGAATGTAAGGCCTACATATATCCCTTCATCAAGAAGACCCAGTAGGGCCGAAACATTGCCTTTATATTAAATATGGGAGTTTAAAGCAGTGTTGCGGACATTCAATTTTTTCATTTTAGTATTTTTCATTTGTCCTGCACCTGCCAGAAGGTGGGATGTGCACACAATTACTTTTATAAATGATACTGGGGCAGGGCCATCACAGAAAAGAAGGAAATTAAAACGAAGAACAACTAAAAGTTAAAAGGGAAAGTGAAAGACAACGGGCAAAACCGAGTCACACTCGGACTTTCAACAGATGGAGACAATTACAGGATTGTAAATGATTCAAAAACGTCCCCGAATTTCATGAAATGTGCTATATAAGTTATTACTACGTTGGTTGCTATGACAATCTTTTAATACCCGGTTTAGCTCACGATACATCCAAAGTAGGCTAAGTTACCGTATGCAACACTTGAAATGTAACGATGCATCTGTAACGTATTCTCTTATTGTAAATGAATGATTTTCTGTCTGAGCAAAATATTCATTGCGACTATATGACCTCCCGGTGGCGCTAACTCAGTAATCTACAGTGGATCATATACAGCACCCTGAAGAAAAGACCTTTACGACAGCAGGTGTGGTTAAAACACTACCACTTTTGTCCAAAGTGGTGGCTAGAATCAACACAAACTGAAAGTTACATATAGCTACTTTAATGTGTGTTGTATTAACTGTGAATCAGCTGGTTTTGTGTATGTCTCTTTCTCACACACTGTGCTCTGTGTAACAGGAGACGGTATGATCCAACAACTGCAACAGCACACACACACACACACACACACACACACACACACACACACACACAACTAAATGCAGCAGAGTAATTTAAACTTTAATCCTCCAATATAATCTGTGTACTATGTAAATAGTGTGGTCGTCTTTTCTCTCTCTCTCTCTCTCTCTCTCTCTCTCTCTCTCTCTCTCTCTCTCTCTCTCTCTCTCTCTCTCTCTCTCTCTCTCTCTCTCTTCCTCTCTTCTCGCCTTTCTATGACCAGGCTGTGTTCACTCAGTTTTTCGTAGTTTTCTATCGGTCACAGTGGTCTCTCTCTTCCTTCTCTCTCAGTGTGTATTTCTCTCTCTCTCTTCTCTTTCTCGTCCCCAGGGATAGAGTTTCTTCTCTGTGGAAGAAATGGCAGCAGGGGATTAAGAAGGAGTAACACACACACACGCACGCACGCACACACACACACACACACACGCACGCACACACGCACACACACACACACACACACACACACACACACACACACACACACACACACACACACACACACACACACACACACACACACACACACACCCACACCTGACGCTCAGGGTTTGTGGGTTCAGATAGCGATGACACATGCCACTCTTAGTCCAGTCACCTGATACACACACACACACACACACACACACACACACACACACACACACACACACAGAGTGAGTAGTGGGTGTGTTTGGCTTTTGCTCTTTGGTTCGTAAGAAGACATGAGCAGAGTAACACAGGCAGACTCAAGAACAGCAGAGTACAGTAGTCGACAGATTAGAGTACAGTAGAATACATACAGACAGAAAGGGGAGAAACAAAGTAAAGTAAATCTGGATCGAGATAAAGAAAAAAAGACGTCTGGTTCAGGTAGGAACCTTTCATTTAAATAAATGCCATCATCTTCATCACCATCCTCCGCCTTCCTCATCCTTCATCTATTCCTGCTGTCTGTGTGAGAAATGTCTTTCGCTGCTGTCGGTTTCGCTTTAACAGCAGCCGTTCACATCACTTCACAGTCTGATTAACAGCACCAGATGTTTCTCTTGTCTCTGCCTGAGTTGGATGATGATATAAGGAAGCAGTAATAATGATAAGCTCTGGTGCACAACTGTTCTCCAGTACACCATTCACACCTTCACCCAACTCTGAAATTAGTTATTCAATATCAAGAGATGGAAGAGATTTGAATATACTGAGTTCAGAAAAATATATATATATATATATATATAAAACATAGTGCTTGCTATGTAGACAAAGCAGTGTTGGAAGAAGTATTCAGATCTTTTACTTAAGTAAAAGTAGCAATACCAGACTGTGAAAATTGTTATAAGTAAAACTACTGCATTTCAAATATTTCATAATTAAGTAGAAGTACCTACATATTGTGAATGCAGCCTGTGTAAAGTATCAAAACTCATAATGCTGAAAATTGTTATTACTAATTATAATTAGATTAGATTAGATTCAACTGTATTGTCATTGTGCAGTGTACAAGTACAAAGACAGCGAAATGCAGTTTGCGTCCGACCAGAAGTGCAAAAAAAGCATGGTGGTGCATAGGCAGGACAAGAAATATATTGCAGTGTTATAAGAGCAAAATAAATATGGCTATGTAATATGAACAATGTATGAACAACATGTACAGATATGTGCAATGTAGTAGCAGTGACATTATACTAGTCGTAAGAATAATATAGATATAGATATATGCAGTGTATTAACAGAATATATAATAAGAAAAACAGAATAAATATATATACTGAATGAACCATATAGACATATATGTGCAGTATGTACAGCTATGTGCAGTGTGGTAACATTATAAGAGTAGTAAGAATAAGTGTATGTACAGGATGAATAGTATGAAGAGCAGTAGAATATGGCTATGTATAGGTGTAATTATGTACGTATGTACATCTGTTGTACATCTGTTCAAATTATTGCTGATTTGAACTATTTTATAAACTGTTGGGTTGTTTAATATATTTAACGTACTAAATGCGTCTACTTTGCAGCTGTGCATTATCAAAAATATTATGCTTACATGTGAGTGCTGACGACTTTATTTGCTAGTTGTATGATTTTTGAGTTGGCACCCATTAGATTCAACAGATATGTATGTTTCTGTGTGTGTGTGTGTGTGTGTGTGTGTGTGTGTGTGTGTGTGTGTGTGTGTGTTTTGCTCACTGGTTTGTTCAACAGTTTCACCCATTGATGGGTTAAGATGAAAATGTATTTGCTAGTTTTATATTCATGATTATTTATTTACCACTTCAACATTTTTTTTTATTGTCCACCAGGAGGTTTGACTTCTCCTGTTCAGATGGTACAACTTACACCTGTATCAATTTTGGGGTACCTCTACATTGCAGCAGCAAATATTATTTTTTAATTTTTACCAGCTTTTTATTTATTTCATTAATTAAGATTTTTTTTAAACAAAACATATGATCATTAAATGATGATGCATTTGTTTTGTTTTTGCAAAAACATCCTTCTTCTCAAGTCATGTTAGTTTATAATTGAGTCCTAACCTACTTATTTTCATGTAAAAAATGTCCATCAGTGCAGTGAGAATATGCAGAATATTTCATTTGTCTTAATTCAGCAACAAGATACAGTCGGTTCACTTGAATTAAAAACAGATTGACATACTAACAGTCAGTGTACTAATACTAAAAGTGAACTAACAGATATTGTTCATGTGTTTTAAGAAAATATTTTTTTCTGTTTCTGCTTTTATATTTCTTTTTTCTCCAGTACATTCATTTAAAAGCTAAAATTAATAGTTGCTTTTAAGATGAACGTTTCTGCTTACACTTTTATGCATTAGTGACAATATTTAAATAATGTAAAACATAATAATATTTATATGATATTAATGTTGCTACATAATGAGTACTGTTACTGTAGAGTTTGCTGCTAATACTTTTACTTATTTACCCTGTGTTATTGATACTTTTACTTAAGTAAAGGTTTTGAGCCAGCAGGTTATAAATGTCAGTCAACTGTAAGTTAGCTTGGTCATTAACAGGAAAATAAATTCACACAGTCTATTCAGTTAATTTGTTGCACGGACTCCTGTTTTTCTATGAATCATTCCTCTTATATAAAACTGAATGGTGCAACACAGCTAATAAGTTATAATATGTTCCTCTATTTTGGAATTCTTTTGGCTCTTTCAGCTCTGTCAACTCAGTTTACTACTGATCACAAACATCTGCGCAGATTTAAAGTGAATGTGTTAAAGCTGTAGTCTGTACAACAAAAGAGCCATGTTGATTTACCTACACTTTGATATCTGCTTCAACATATTTAGAGGGTTAACTGTTTCACACACACACACACACACACACACACACGCGCACGCACGCACACACACACACACACACACACACACACACACACACGCACGCACGCGCACGCACGCATACACACACACACACACACACACACACACACACACAGTAGCGGGTGTGTTTGGCTTTTGCTCTTTGGCTCGTAAGAATAGTACTGCAGTTGAAACACAAGTTTTTATTGCCAGCTGGTTGCTACGTGCAAGTTTTAGTATTATTATTAGGGCTGTCAAACGATTACATTTACTTGATCGCGATTAATTGTTGAATTTCTATAGTTAATCGTGATTAATCGCATGTTTTATCACATGATTAAAATTCTATTATTTTGCATTTCAGAACTGTTTTTAAGTACATATTAACAATGGAAAGCCATTCTTACCAGTATATCTTGATTGGGAATCAAATTAATGCAAAGAAAGTGACTTTATGAACTTGATTTTAAGATTTGAATGCATGCATCACAAGGCTGTAAATTACCAGTTTTATTGAATGCACCGTCTGTGTTTTTCCGACAACAGCAGCTGCAGATTGTTACATCCCGGTGTCGGAATCCTCCTAGCTGCTGTCGAGTATAGTGTTAACTAGCGTCATGTGCAGCGATGTTTCTGTTTCCTGTAACTTCTGTTTCAGAGCATCAGAGAGAAGTGCAGGCATATCAGTGGCACCAGAATGAGGCACCGAAATCCGTGTTGCTATTCCTGCAGTAGCAGGATGTGTTACGAGAAAGTACGGCAAAATAGTAGGCTGTTAGGCACGACGCAAAGCTGAGTGAAGTGAAAATAAATTAATAAATGGCGGCATGCGAATAATACGATTAAAAAAAATTAACGCATTATGCTCGACCCTTAATCGCATCACGATTAACGCGTTAATGCTGACAGCCCTAATTATTATACTTACCTGGCACTGTGATTGTGTGTGTATGTGTCTGTGTTAGTCTTGCTTCTTGTTTATACTGATTTATTTTGGCAATCCATCTGATCAGATGCTTTCACCCAAAAATATATATTTTTTTCCTTTCCTTTCCTTTCCTTCATTTTTTCCTAACTTAAACCAACATGCAACATTTGCTGATTGACAAATTATTATTCCAGAGTACAACATGTCTGGAGGGTTAGGCCTTTAAAAAAAACTGCTGGGATGCATATTGGCTGATCAGTGCACTTATCGCCACACCCTGGATCGCTACAAATATGTTTTCAACCTGTTTGAAACACCAGAGATGATCTGTGTGCCAGGTCCTGCAAATAACTGAAAGGTTTGTCCCATTTGGATTTATAAACCCGGGGGGTGGGGGTGTGAGTGATTAAATATCAGCCACAGTTCTTAGTAACCACTGCCATTGGCTACATTATGGGGGTGGTTTATGACAGATGACACAGAGCTCTACATGTCAGATCAGTTACAGGAGCTTCAGTCTGCAGCTGACGGTACAGCCAAACACTGTGTAAGATTTTCCTTCATACATCTTTATTGTGTGTGTGTGTGTGTGTGTGTGTGTGTGTGTGTGTGTGTGTGTGTGTGTTAGTGTGAGGTGTGAATGCCAGACATGCCTGACTGCAGCCACAATCATAAATCTTACCTCAGCAGATAAAACTGGACTGACCAGCCGGAAACTGGACACTTCAAATTAGAAGGGGTTTACAATGAATTGATAGACCATTTAATCTCAGCAGCTGCTGATGTCAGCAAACACAGTACCAGTAAAAGAAACTTTGATCATTTAGAATTTTAGAACTGCATTTAAAATGATGAAATAAAAAGCAATTCATTTCAATGGAATCACCGTGATTAGTGGATAGCTCTGCCCATCTTTAAACTGAGCAGAGCTCTTCATCAGCCAGGATAAGTATGGGTATGCAGGGGCATTGACCTCCTCTGTCGCCGTATTTAAACGACTCCACACAATAGTAGTAGAATAGTTTGTGGTAAGTCTAATTTTCCTGTTAGCGACCAAGCTAACTAGCTAGCCAGCTCTGAGAACTTGTTTCCCCCTTCAGTATCTCTTCATTGATTGAAATTATGAACAATCCTGAGCATTATATGCTAGAGGGGTGTAAACATATAAGTATAGAGAAAATACAAAGACTGACTTTTGCATTACTTACTTTTCTCTTACTATGTCTATTGTGACCATCATGCACATACAAAACCCCAAGACAAATTCCTTGTATGTGATTTGATTTACACCACTCAGCTAGTAAACTGATCAGTTCCAGTTTCAATGTCTGTTTAAGTTTGAAACTTCTCAGCACTTTTGCTATTTATTACCCTCTTCAGATTTGCAGGCTGCAGATGGAAAAGCGTTTTAAGAAACTTGTGAAGAAACTTCAAACTGAGCGTGTTAGTTTGTTTACATGTTGTGCCGCGTTTCATAGCTCTTCAAGCGGAATCGCCAACAGCCTGAAATAAAACTGTCTGGCTCGTTACTTCGTTGTTGGCCAGTTTTCAATGCTGGTTTACAGACTGTCTCCATGCGAATGCAGTAGCAGATGTGTAGCAATATTTATAGCAGCTTCTTAGATCAGCAACTTACTGTAAGACAGAAGGGGAGGGTTACTGCGTGTGTGTGTGTGTGTGTGTGTGTGTGTGTGTGTGTGTGTTTGTGTGTGTGCGTGCGTGCGTGCGTGCGTGCGTGCGTGTGTGTGTGTGTGTGTGTGTGTGTGTGTGTGTGTGTGTGTTGTAAACAGATCTCAGAGGACAGGACAGAATTACGACGACCCCGTCACCACCCCATTTATCATACACACATGAACATCACCAAAACTTAATCTCCAATTCATACCAATCGTGACTCTGTTTTCATTGTCGTACATTCACATTGTAAAAATGACAAAATTAAGTGCAGTTACAAATACAAGCATGCGGACTGAAAATCAGTTGCCCTTTCACACATGTAATACACAAAACGAAATTGTCTGTGTCAGACGCATTCTCACTCACTGGAAATACTCTAGATGTTTTTTTTTTTTGTTTCAGCGAGGGCTGGCACCTGGGTAGAGCATGCATGAGGCAGGACATGACACGAATTACACCGTGGTCATGTAGCCGGTTCATAATTTGGTCATAAATAACCAAGTCTCTTGCCGTGCCCTGAGTTTGTCTGACGATTTTGGCATCGGCCCTTACCTACAGAAGTTTCTTAATCTCGTCCTCTCTCCAGTTAGTCATTTTCGTTGCCGTCTTTGTGTAAATCACCCTTCTTCTTCACCCTAGGATGTATGTTATCTTTCGGTTTCACGGCAGGTGCATGATAGAAACGTCAACAACACGCCCACTTGCTCGCTGTGACAATGACCTGCTCTATTCACACATGGGCTCAATAGGATATTACACACATTGTACTAGGAAATTTGCATTCTCACATACAGCTCCTCCAGGTAGTCTAGATAGGTTCAGGTTTGCATTGCATGTATGAAAGGAGCTTCAGTATGTCCTGACATGTCTTTCTAGGGATTTTTAAGGTGGTTCAAATGGTCCTTGCAGTGGTTTCAATGGTGCTCCAGGAGGTTTAAAGCATCACTATGGTTCAATGGAAGTGCTTGACAGATCGCTAAACAGCGTCAGATACTCCCTCCCACCACACCTTTGGGGGGGCCAGGTTGCCAAGGGTCATGGTATAATCTTTCTTGATAAAGTGTCCAGTTTACTTAAGGGAGCTCCAGTGGTTCTCCTGGATGTTTAATGTCTTCTTGTTATAGATTCAGTAGTCCTTGATGAGATTCAATCGGATCTTGTTTAGTGTGAGTGGTCTTTCAAACGGTTCTGTTTTTTTTAAGGTGAAATGATTCTTGAGGTGGTTTCAGTAGTCTCTTAAGAGGTTGCAGGTGTTTCTCTGTCCCACATTGCAATGCTTAACATGAAGGACATACTCACAAGTTGATAAAAGTGAAAAGATGTCAGCTGGTGGTGTACTGTACTTAGTCGGTTTATTGTGCTCTGTGATGTTTTGTACCAACATGATAGGATACAAACTGCAAATCAAACTGACTTTGGGAACTACTAGTAAATACTAAATACTGCTAATAAATACGGTGACGTAGTAGGTTGATGAATAATTTTCTGCTTTACAGTGGTTGCAAATACCTTCTTTTTTTATAATGACAGTCCGCAGTTTGCTAGCATTACGTCTTCATTGTGACTGTATTATTGAAAGTGAACCTTTATTTTGGCTGGTCCACCAAGCTGACACATTACACCATCTTTAAATAGACAATCTGTATTTATAATCATAAATAATATCCCAGCTAATAACAACACAGTGACAGTGATCTGAGCTGTTGTGTGTCCAGCTACATGTGTTTGATTACAGCTCTGTGTTGAGTCATGCTGTTCTGAACTTAATGATGAGCTTTAGTGATAAATGCAGACAATGACTCATAGCTCTGCTATATGAGGATAAACTCAGACAACAGCATCATGGCACACTGCTAATTCACAGCTATCTTAAAGTCAGTTGGAAAACACAAATACACCTGACCTGGCTTGGCCTGGTCTGAGTACAAAAACCAAACCTCTCAATCAAGTTTATTCAGATAAACATTTAAAACTGTCTATCTTCATCAGCAAGGGTTAGAACTGGATTTAACACGTAACAATGGATTCAAGTTAATTTAGAATGTGTATTAAGGCGTTTACAGTGGGATGGGATGGGTTAAGGCATTAAGATTGGGTTAGGATTGGTTACAAAACATTAAGTTTGTATGGGTTATAAGGCATTTGGAGTAGGTTATATAGAATTTACATTGGGTTAAGATGGGTTATAACGCATTTACATTAGGTTAGTTTTAAGGCATTTAGAGTGGGTTAAGATTGGTTATAAAGCATTTAGAATGGGTTCAGATGGGTTATAAGTCTGAAAACACAGACAGCTGGCCTGGCCCTAAAACCAAGCTTCTCAATCCAGTTTATTCAGTCATCAACGTTTAAAGCTTTTTTAGAAACCCTCATCTGCAAAGGTTAGAACTGGATTTGGATTATAGTGCATTAAGAATGGGTTATAGCAGCCTTTCTCAAACTTTTTTTGTGCCAAGGCCCAGTAATGTTTGGCCCTCAACCCCTGGGGCCCACTTATGTAATTTTGCGGGGGAAAAACGAAAGAAACTTTAATAAATTACTTACAGTTATAATAATAGATAGAACAGAGGTTAAAGAAGCACTATAGTGGCCCAAAGATTGCCAATATCCGCCCCCCTGGTGAGATGGCACAGACATATGGACTAATCACAGCTGGCCTGCCCACCCAAAGGCATATTATTTCCAGATTTTGGAAAAAAAATTGAGCATTATAGGACATACTGAATGGGTTGGATTGTAAGCATTTAGAATTCATTAGACTGGTTTATAGCGTATTTAAATGGCATAGAATGGGTTGACCTATCTTAACTTGGATAGATGGACAAAACCAATAAGACCAAAAACTTCTCCTCCTCCGCCTTTTCTTCTTCCTCCTTCTCCTCCTCCTCCTCCTCCTCCTTCTATGTCAGGGCTGATTCAGTTGCTCTCAGTGTTTCCACCCACACTTTGTTGTTATGAAATAATTCACTGCAGAGCTTCTACAAGCTGTGACTATAAACATACACAGATAGAGTATGTATATATACAGTATATGTAACACCTCATATTAAATTTGGATTCAGACTTCAGAGATAGCACTACTTTTGCTGAAGCAGCCCCATTCACCGCATGAATTTCACAAAAATAATGTGTTTTATACGACTCTTAGTTGATTTTATTGTACGTAATGATTCATTTTTTAATGATTTCTCTTTATGGTTTTACAACAGAAGGAGGTAGACTAAAAAGTTAATTATAGAAATTATTTCCGCCTATGTTTTCGGATGGGTTTGTCTGTTTGTTTGTTTGTTGGTTTGTTTGTTTTTCAGTCAGCAGTATTACGGAAAAACTACTGGACTTATTTTAATAAAACTTGGTGGAAGGGTGTATAGGACAAGAAGAACCCAAAAAAGTGAAACGGATCCGTATCACAGGGTGGATACACAAATTATTTTTCACATTCGTTAATATTAAGAGATAGGGCGTTTGTGCTGCATTCATGTGGTGTTGGAATAATCAGAAAAATAATTTCTCAGCTGTCAAAATTGCCTTGGCGGAGGTCTGCTCTCTCATGTTATCCAGCAGTGGTTGTGTCTTCAAAGGTATTTTCATGATCTCAAAGATGTTTCCCGTTTGCCTGGATTGATAAAATGTCTTCTCTAACCAACCTTTAATTGCAATATTTCCACAGAATAAGCGGACATTACGTATGATCCATTGAAAAAGATGAAAACGGATTGGTGCAGTCTGTACAGTCTGTAGAAATCTTATATTAAACATTGGTTTCGCCCTGGGAAATTATTTTATCATTTCAACCAGAAAGTATACTTGTGTGATCACAAAGTGTTTTAATATACACAGAAGGCTCTCTCTGTCCCTCTGTAAGAACATCTGAAGTATTAAAAACATCTTGTCAATGTCAATGCGTTGAATCATTTTGAAAGGATACTTTTTTGATGTTAAACAGACAACCAATCACTTCCAGTCATGTGCCAGGAACTAAAAAGCAAACAAATCAGTATTAGTGTCATGAGCTTAGTTATTGGAAATCAATCATTCAAACTCTTTCGCTCTCTGTTTCCAGGAGGTGGGTGTGGTGCAGTGGGCGGGGCATTGCCAGGGCTAATTGGTGCCAATGGTCCCTCGGTGATGATGAAACCATTCCTGTCGTTTCCTGTCGAGACGACATCACCAGTCGGACTGTTCCCAAACTTCAACACGGTAATGTGTGTGTGTGTGAGTGTGTGTGTGTGTGTGTGTGTGTGTGTGTGTGTGTGAGGGACAGTAACACAGGGTGTTGTAGCTGCAGGCGTTAGAGACTGACTGTGATAAAGAGACAAGAGGCAACACTCTGTCATCACTGTTCAGCCATTCCTGAGCAGGCTGGTGATCTCTGACCTCTGTGTGAATCCTGCAGATGGACCCAGTGCAGAAAGCCGTCATCAACCACACCTTTGGCGTTACCTTTATACCCAGGAAGAAACAGGTCATCTCATGCAACGTCTGCCAGCTGAGGTTTAACTCTGATGTAAGTGTCTGTGTAGATCTGATTTTTCAGACTCTTCCAGTCAGTTTGATTATGTTTCTTTGATAAACTTCTTGTAATGTGATCTATCTGCACTTTGGTCCTGCTGCGATCAAAATGTTTGAAGCACATTGAAAGGAATAGTGTGACATTTCTGGAAATCCTCTTATTATCGGTCTTCCCCAGAGTCCGATGATAAGATTAATAGCAGTTTCATCTCCTATTGTTCTGTCCATCCAGGACATGGTTTGCCTAGCTTCTCACAAAGACTGGAAGCAAGGGGAAACTGCTAGCCTAGCTCCATCAAAACTGAAACTGAAAATAAATGCACCCACCAACAACTAACTCAAACCTTGCAACTCCACAATATGGACAGTAGTTTTGAGATGCAGTCACTGTGCCCAGCAGTTGCTGGTCAACAAATAGCTCCAATGCTAACTGCTGCTAAAACTAACTACAGCTTTGGAGTTGTTGGAAGGTGTATTTGTTCTATTTTGATGGAGCTAGGCTAGCAGTTCTCCCCTGCTTCCAGTCCATGTGCTTAAGGCTTAACACACTGGACATATGTCTGTAGCTACATTTAGAGATGAAATTGATATCCATCTTTTCATCTAAATTTGTAGAAGACAGAGAGAAAGATGATTTCATAAAATGAATCGCGCGTTTACTTCCCCCGCCAGGAACCAAGACACCGCTTGATTACATTAGACTCGAGCGGTTGCGGTTACATTCGGTCTCGACATACTATTTACACACTCATACTGACCGACACTAGACTCACGCACTGGCCACGGTTACATTCGGTAGCCTGGTGCGTGGTCTCCTTGTGACAGTCTAACTACCATGTAGCAACATTCACTTCTAACATTTAACTTAACATAACTACCAAGATAACATTACGTGTATTTGTATGTGATATAATACTTTCCCCTTGGTAATGTAGCCTATGAATTTCCATGAACACAATTCTAAAATGCACGAGACATAAAGGCTTTTGATAACTCAAACTTGCCGAGAACTTAGACACCCGTTTGATTACATAGACTCATGCATCATAGTCACGGTTACGGTCTCATTTCGTAGCCTGTTGCGCGGGGTCCTGGTGACAGCCTACCTACCATGTAACAAACATTTAACTTAACATAACTACTACGATAACATGATGTGTATTTGTATGTGATATCCATTGATAATGTGGCCTATGAATTTCTATGTACACAATCATTTAAGATGCACGAGAAATAAAGGCTTCTGGGATCGGTTGATAACTCAACTCGCAGAGAACCTAGACACCCGTTTGAATATAGACTCATGCGGTCCTTACGGTCTCGTTCATTAGCCTGGTGCGCGGTCTAGGTAGCTCATTTCCTGATTGATTCTACCACCACCACTCCAGTGGAGGCTCTAATGAGCTAGATTACTACACACACAGTAGCAGAAGAATACCAGCTACACACAACGGCATGAATGAGGTAAAAGAAAAAAACAGGAGTGAGTCGGTTAATTGACGTATGGCACTCGATTCTCCCAGTTCAGTGACACGAGTCGGATTAATTAACCGGCTCTTCGGTCAGTTCGTCAACACTAGTCTGGGCTTGACTAACTCTCTAACTCTCTGGTTGATGGCAGTCCATATCATCATCAGGAGTCCTACCAGGACCTCACAGAATTTTATGATTTGTGACACTGAAAATTACAGGGTATTCTCACTTTTTTTCACTTTTGATGAAGCTATAGGCTAGCAGTTTCCCCATGCTTCCAGTCTTTTTGCTAAGCTAGGCTAAATACACCCTGGACCTACTGTATCTCTGGACACACAGAGATGGAACTGATATACTGTACATCTTATCATCTACGTCTCAGGTGCTTGTTAGCTATTATGCTATGTTTACTAGATGCTAGGCTACTTTACAAATACTAGCTCATTAGCAACTACAAATCTGTGGTTACCAAATTGGGGAAAGAATTAAAACAGTTCTGAACAGTCAGAATATAATGTAACATATAGTAGTGCTCTAAAATTTACATTTAGTTTGCTCACTAATATTAGTTCTCCCTAATGGTTGATACTTGCATTGTAATCTTGTTTTACAAAGCACATAGATTAAACTGACTGAAGTTGATATTGGACTGGTCCTTTAAAAGATTTCCTGAGGACAGCCTACAATTTTTGTCTGCAGAGAACTACTAAAGCAAATACTATAACTTTGTGAGGCTTGTTTTTGTTTAGTGGATGGTCCTGTCAGACATTCCTTCAAAACAGCAGGTGTGTAATCAGGTTTACTGTACCTAACATTTATATTATTACAGTGCTGTGACACAGCTCATCCACATGATGACTGCTGAGAGGTAACAAGCTGCATCGTTAGTGACATGCCAGTCAAACATGACTCATTTATGAGCTGTTTAAGTTATTCATGAGTGAACATAAAAACAAGAATTACTGTTGAGGAGAGGAGACAAGGAGAGGGGTAAAAAGGGCAGCATTAACTCAGTCTACTACACAGAATAAAAGCTGAGTCATGGAGCTTCAAGACAGTCACATGAGGACACTGTTAACCTGGAGGTTTGTGTACTGAGTTGACACACTGTTACTCTGGGCTTGTTACACTGTGTGGTGACACCTAACTTATAAGATTAAATAGATTTTATTGTCCTGAAGGAAATTTGTCTTGGACAAACAAACAATACTTGAACAAATTTGAATAACTGAACCATTTTGTATAGTCTGAACTTTATCTAAATTGTTCATATACAATTCTGGTTTCACATTTCAAGTCCATATACATCCCAACACATAGGCTCTCCAACTCCTGGTGGTTGATGTACAGGCTGAATAGACCTAAAATACTCCATCTTCACCTAGCAAGCTATTTGTATCTGGATATCTTATTGTGAAAATGCACACATACAGTAGATTATTGCAAGTATGTCAAATTTGTTATTTGTTAAGTACTTTAGTTTATGATTTAATACCTGCAGAATGAATGGCATTCTTATGAGCAGCGTCCTTTCTGAAGTGCAAATTAGCAAATGTTAGCATGCTAACTAAATTAAGATGGTGAACATGGTAAATATTACCTGCTTAACATCAGCATGTTAGCATTGTCACTGTGAGCATGTTAGCATGCTGACAGTATTTAGCTCAAAGCACCAGCCTGACAGAGCTGCTAGCATGGCTGCAGACTATTGGTCTTGTTTAGACAGCAGACATTACAGATAAAAGTTGGAAAGATAACTGTGTTTTGATGGATACTATGATGTGAAGTTTTTGAATTTTTTTTTTGTATGCTAAAAAATAGTGTCGGACAGTGATAAGGATTCAGCAATTTATCAGAAAGACTGGTGAAAGAAACCCTCAATGAAAGACTGTACTGAGTCTCAGAAGCTAGTGGAAGAGTGGCTAGACAGTAAGTGACATCAGGACTATTTGTAAATGAAGAGAAACAAGCCCAAATACAAAATTAAAACTTCTCTGTATGTCTCTTTCTTCAGTCTCAGGCAGAAGCTCATTACAGAGGCAGTCGTCACGCCAAGAAGCTCAAGTCTCAGGAGAACAAGACCAAGGCCAAGCTGTCAATCACTGGAGAGACCAATGGAAGCATCACGTCAAGTCCTCTTTGCCCCGCCCCTCCTGTCTCAGCTAACAGAAGCAACGATCAGCACACAGGTTAATTTTAAAAACACTGATCTAAATACTGTTAATGTTACTGATTTTTATTTTGGAGTGAGTTTGGTTTTTATAGCAAAGGGTATTTTTTTTTTTTTTTTTCCTTTTCCTTCTCCTCTTCTCCCACCTGTTTACCTCCAGATCTCTTATCTAGCCCCATGGACTCCTTTCCTCTTAAACCCTTCCTCCTCCCCTCCTGCTCCCCTCTCTCATCCACCTCCCCCTCCTCTAGCAGACCAGGCAGTGAGCCTCCTCCCTCCAGTCCTCCCACCGCTCTCCCCGCCTCAGGCCTCTTCTCCTCTTCCTCCTCTTCCCCTTCTTCCCAAGCCTCTCCGCCTCCCCCTCCTCCAGCTCCTGTCACCTCCACTTCATCCCCTGCTGCTCCTCCTCCTCCTTCCCAGGCCTCTACCCAGGATGCTCCTCTCTCAATGGAGTCGGAGGAGGAAAAAGCGAAGAAGCTGCTGTACTGCTCTCTGTGTAAAGTCGCCGTCAACTCTCTGTCTCAGTTGGAGGCTCATAATGCAGGTGAGGAAGAACAAGATGATGTAAGGATTATTTATTATTTTTATCTGCTGCCATTTCTCATCTCTTCAGTGGAAGCTTGAGTGATCACATCCGTCCTTGAATGCAACAACAGGGAGAGTTTTTAACACTTGTGTTACTACATGATGATGATTACTCTACAGATATATTATTTGTCTTCATCAAGTTTCAAGTCTCTGCAGTTTGATTTAAATAGAAATAAACGGGAACTAGTGGGCTGGAAGGAAGGGAATTTATCTAGTTTTTCATTGCCATTTTCATAGTTTCATAGAAGTTTGGTTTCTGTGTGTCTCTGTTTCCAGGCTCAAAGCACAAGACGATGCTGGAGGCTCGGAGCGGTGCCGGGCCAATCAAGGCCTACCCTAGAGCCGGAGCCAAGCTGAAGAACGGCAGCACCTCTGCACTGAAGGGCTCCGGCCTGCAGAACAAAACTTTCCACTGCCAGATCTGTGATGTCCATGTCAACTCTGAGATCCAACTCAAACAGGTAGAAACACAGCCACCACATACAGTATAATAACATTATTCTAACCGTACTTTATACAGATCTACTGTCATAAATAGGAAGTGATTTCGGACTCAGCCACAGTTTAACTATATGATATCATAGTGGGAACCCCAGAAGAATATCAATGTTTGTGGTTGTTGCAGCACATCTCCAGCAGGAGGCACAAGGACAGAGTGGCAGGAAAACCCAGCAAACCCAAATACAGTCCTTATAACAAACAGCAGCGCAGCTCACTTACTGTAAGTATTTATCTACCTCTCACTCTTATTCAAATTCCAATTTACTTTATTGGCATGAACCACAATTAATTATAGATATGTGCAGATCAATGAATGCATCAGTAAAATAGATGAATGCTGATATAAATCAATAATGGTGAGACAATAAAAAAATATATAATAATAATTTCTGAATTAATGATTATGTTTATTTGCTTTTTGTATTTATTCCACACTGCTTTTTTTCTACTCTCCTTGTTTCCCCTCCTCTTCTGTCCTTGTTTCCGGTCCTCTCCTCCTAAGAAGGAGTTGGTGAAGCCCTCCCTCTCTCCCTCCTTCCTCTCCACTCCATTTGCTCATCCACCCTCCTCCCTCACCTCCACCATCTCGCTGCCTCCCTCCTCTCTCTCCTCCTCCCCCCTCCTCACTCCCACCTCCTCACCCCTAACCCCTACCATCTCTCTCCATCCTCGTCCTCCAACCTCCTCGTCCCTCTTCACCGCCTCCTTCCTGCGTCCGGCTCCTGGACCAATCAGAGCGAGCCAAGGATCAATCCTCTTCACCCCCTACTGATGGCAGCGTTGGCGGTGAGGAGTCGAACCGTTGACCTTTGACCTCCAGTTTGTTGGAGTGAGGGAAGAGTCAAGAAGAGACATCAGCTCTGCCATCAAGGCTGCAGGGATTCAAACCTGCAACCTTCTCACTTGACTGAGGCTTCAAAAGGAAACTCAAAAGGACAGAACCTCCTTCTGTCTGGATCTTCTTCTCGGGTCTGAAACTTCACAGCTGACGCAACAGCAACCTGTGAAGATTTTATCCAAACCAGAAAGGATCAGAGGCTGAAAGCCTCCCACACATCCTTGAAAACGTTGGATTTTTTTTTTTACACAGTCATGGAAAAGTCCTTTTTAGTAAGCAATAAGTTGTCTTGGGAAAAAAATCAGTATGCCACTTTTTTGTTGTCCCCATTTGTCATTTTGATGCTCCAGATTCAAAACATCCAAAAGAAAGTAAAACATTCAACTTGTGCATGGAAACATACAGTAGAGAATATTTAAATTTTTCTTTCTTTGACCTTTTTTTTTATGAAAAAAGTACCCCAAAGTGCATCTTTGTGGCAGCCCAAATGTACTGAAAATAAAACTGGAGTTTGTTTTCAATGTATTTTGTTTTGACTAAGGTAACAAGGATCAGGACCAGGATTTGTGAGGAACCGGAATTGACAAGCAGAATTTAAAAAATGTCTCAACGATACCCAAAACCTAGACAAAAAGGTGGACAAGTTAGTCAGGTCTGGTTGGGTCGGGTCCTCAGAGTTTGGAGGACGTTGTTTCTGTCTAAACAAATCTCCTCTGAAAACAGAAGCTCTTCTTGCTCTTGCTGGAGGAGCTAACTAGCACCAACCTGATGTCAGACATTCTCCGTCATGAACAAATACTACTGCAGATGTCTTCATCTCATATTAACACTGGACTGATGCCTCAGGTGTCCTCCCTCAGACGTCCCTGCACTCATGTTCAACTCGTTCCTAACGTACAGCAGAAAAATCAATTAAAAGATAAGGCAGGCATTTTTCTAAATTGTTCTTATTGTCGACAAATCCCATGAAAAGACCAAAACCAACAATGTGTTTGTCTCTCAATACTTTACTTAATCAATACATTTAACAAGCTTATTCCATATTATTATTATTTCCATGAGGAAAAACTAAATATAAACATTTCTCTGGTTGCTTTTAGTTATTTTACAGTTTATATATAAACATATTCACCAAAAGCTTTTTCACAACTTTCAAACAACCATATGATCTGTCCGTCCATCTAACGCTTTGGTCTAGAGACATTACACAAACCCTTTAGATTTGGTCCCATTACCTTTCCTCTAGTCCCACCCTCAGGATACATATGCTACTTTTAGCTCTGCTATTAGTAAGGCTCTATGTACAGCTTAATAATTAGCATGTTATGTGTGACAAAATAATCTCAACTCACACAGCCACTTACCAGCTTTATTCGGAGCTTTTCAACTGTTCATATTTTGGTTGTTGTTTTTTTTGTCGCCTTACACCCCACCTCTCCCATTCTCAATCACAATATATTCAGTATATATATAGTTATTCATATTATGACAGGAGCCTATTACTATCTTGGACCTGGTTAAACACACCACATACAATCACATATTGACTTTTGACATCTTGGCACAGAGAAAGAAGTTGTTTAGTTGTCTAACCATGTGCACCCTGCCAGACACTTAACTTTGAAGGGCTAAAATTTGTTTTTATAGACTAGTGCAGTGCCCGTTGAAAATGTGACTGTTTGGAACGGGCCGATTGCTTGGCCTGTGGCATTGCTGCTTGTAGAATTAATCAAAACCAAATTGTACCCCAAAAATACTTACAGGACCCAAAACCACTTAATATGCAACTCCCCTGTATACCCTCCTACTAACTTACTGATTTACCTGACAGAGAACGCTGCAGATTCAGAATGTAATCACAAAATATCACATGAAAATGTGGAGTAATGTGGCTGGGTTGGATCAGTGGGTAGAGCAGGCGCACATATAATTAGAGGTTTATGCCTCGACGCAGTGGTCCATGGTTCGAATCTGACCTGTGACGATTTACTGCATGTCTTCCCCCTCTCTCTCCCCTTTCTCACCTAGCTGTCCTGTCGAATAAAGGCAGAAAAGCCCAAAGTGCGCTATCCACCCGGCCCATTATGAGAGCTAATCAGCACATATCTGCGTTGCTCAACTACCAGAACTGGACCGTGTGTGTGTGTGTGCGCGGAGAGAGAGAGAGAGAGAGAGAGAGAGAGAGAGAGAGAGAGAGAGAGAGATTGATTCACATTAACATTTCAGCAGAGGTGTTAATTTCCATACAGGTTTAGTGGCTTGACAGTTAACGGTGAAGTAGGGGATTTGATACGCGGGGGTATTTTGGCGACGGTAATGTTATTATTTAACAGTATACTTAATTAACCTGGGTTGAATCTGATGAAAAGTGCTGTGTCTGCCCGGTTCAGCTCTGAGATTTTCTCACATTGCACAGCGCTGTGAAGGAATAATCTGAAGCGCCTTTTTTTCGCCAACCTCATTCCACACAACAGTCGCGAAGAGGTGTATTTCACGTTTTTAGCTGCCAAAGCTCCGCTGCTTTCTTCGACCCTCTCTGTCTCTGGTCCTGTGCTTTGCTCAGTCAGTGTACAGTGCGAGAGGGGGAGTGGCCAGCGGCTAGGTCAAAAGCCAGTGTGTGCTTCTTTTACCGATATATATTTAACGATATCTTTTGCATTTCTAATCCAAACAACGTCAAACTTGGCACTGCACTTACCCGTGCCCGTAGTAAGACACATGTCAAGTTTGAAATCCATCGGACTAACGGTTCGAGAGATATGCGCATAACACACACACACAGACAGACAGACAGACAGACAGACAGACGTTCCTGCAATTTATAGATAGATAGTATGGCCGCACGGATGGGGTTGATAGCTAAGCTCATAAGTGGATCTTTGAGTTGAGATTATTTTGTCACACAAACTGATTTTCCCTGCTTAACGTTAGTGTATTGTTTATATTGTATATTGTTTTTCTGTCTGTCAATTTCGTATTGTGTGTAGTGAACGCTGCAGTCTCTAGGGGGCACTAGCAGGATTGTCTAATGTTGGTCTGGTGTTCGCTAACAAACAACATTGCTAGTAGATAGCTTTCGCTAGCATTTTTTTGACCTCCATCAGGGTTTGTTTGACAGTCGTGAAAGAGCTTCACAGAACCAGGAGAAACCATAGAAAACTCCTCCAAGATGATGTAACAGGAGGGTTTGTTGAGAGTCCACTTCACTTCTCTTATCGGCTATCAGTAATTTCAATAATTGAACCAATTAGCAACTAAGGGAGAGTTACTTGTTCTGTTCTGCAATCAATTAATTCAAAAACATCTGAGAAAATGATGCTGCATTTATGTGCTCCTCGGATGGTCCCATTTCCTGAGTTGGGAAGTCGTAATGTGCAAACAACATGGACGCTACAAAGATGTTGTATTTTATTGCTCAGAGCAACATGCGGTATCGAGTGTTTAAATCTAGTATGAAGCTTTATACTAGAGATCATCTTGCGATGTCACAACACGCGTGAGGCTAAATCGGGCCAGGTGCGTAAAGTGGGGGGGCCCCTTTCCTACTTGCTACCCCCCTATTTCCAGCGGCCTTGCTCGGACCACACCCATTTTCGACCATGCCCTTCATTTTAATGTCAACTACACACCTGAGAAGTTTTGTGACTGTATCTTGCACGGTTGTCGGGCCAGGGGCATAGAGCGGGGGCGGGCAAGGCTGTTGCTCGGCCCACACCCATTTTTGAACTCAGCCTTCATTTTGAACTACAGACCTAAAGTTTCGTGACTGCATCTCGCACAGTTGCAAGATATCTCGGTGACAGAGTGTGGCCGCAGAAATCGGGCCAGAGGCGTAAAGTGTGTGTGTGTGGGGGGGGGGGCCCTTCCCTACTTCCTACCCCCATAATTCCGGTGCCCAGATATGCAATACGTGAATTTAAAAAAAGCTTTCTTATCATCAACCCAGCATTTTCTTTCGTCCGCCATTTTTCTGCATAATATGACGTCAACTCGATAAGTTGTGTACCATTTTTCCCAGTCGAGAACTCATTTTTCAGTCTATACCGACACCACATGAATGCAGCGTGAAGCAGTCAGTGTTGAAAGGGCGTTGAATCTAAATGGGTGGAAAAGACTTAAAGGAAAAGTTCACAGTGTATTTACAGCCAGTATGGACTGGAGGAACAATTACATTGACCAATAACTCTTTAAATGAACATATGGGCATGTGAGTGTTGTATTAGTACTCTATCTTTTGTCTAAATGAACCGCATACAAATTGAGTGCACAAAGGTTATTATTTTTTAAGCAATAATCTACAAAGTCTATATCTAAACATTTTTGTTTGATACTTCAGAAATGAGTGCTAATGAACGTCAAAGCCATGCCGATAAAAAGAAAGTTTAAGGAACAATGTGTGGACCAGACTTTAAAGACTGGATCAAAGAAATTGGAAATCATAATACAAGCAGAAATCTTTGTATAATGAAAGTGTTTTTTATTTTCTATGGTAATATGGTCAATATTTTCCTGTCTGTCTTCCTGCCTCCTCCTGAAGAACTTGAAGCATCTCAGTCTTCCAATTATGAACAAACAGATTTAAGGACATTATGTGTTTGTGTGTTTATCTATGCAGTATTTTGGTCTCATGGTGCGGTATCTCTTATCCATCACATCAACATGCAAACTGTAAAAAGAAGACAAAGTGTCAATTCAAATGTTGCTGAACTTTCAAAAACGAAGCTCTGAACTCTTTAATTGAACTTCCTTCTCTGTCCGATGATGTCATCATGATGCAATAATGTACAGATCAGCTGCTGCTTTTCTATTTGCTCTGCTTCCTTATCAGTAATACTGAGGCCTGAGAGTCTTGATACTGGACGCAAGTCTTGACACTGGGGTCGAGTCTTGACACTGGTCAAGTCTTGATACTGGGCCAAGGGCCGACACTGGGGCCGAGTTGCAATACTGGAATGAAACAAACAGGTATGCACTGTTTGAATTGAAGAGTTATTTCTAGTTGACATGATGTAAACTTTTCCTTTTGGTTTAAACTGTCAAAATGTTTTTGCTGAAAACTGAGATTGTGAGTGTGAGGGCATGCAAATTTAAGTGTTTAAAGGAGCAATTCACCCACACAGCTGCACACAGGCCCCACTCTGAACCAGACAGGAGTTGTTTTTAACACATCTGATTGTTATTGATATTGATTATTGTTTAGTTGGAAATGTATTTGCGCCAAATGTTTTTGTGTGTTTTCCCCTCACTAAATATATTTAAAAAGAATAAATCCAGATTTTCAAAATCTAAGTTAAAAACTGTGCTAGGCAATTTATTTTTGGCATTGTTGGGCAAGAACGTCATAATAATATTTCAGCATGTTGTAATTCAAGTGGTCTGAGAGAAAACTAGACTTCTGTATCTCCTCTTAGCTCTGTTTTCAGGCTTTATAGTGTGTTCCATTTGTGCTCAGAGGTCAAAGTCGAAAACACGCCCCCTGACCTCGGATTTCCGAGCCTGGAACTCGGACAACCACAGAGTACCCAGAGCTAAAGATCCAACGTGGATGCTCCGTGCATTAACAGTAGTGAAAGCTGTAGTAATATACAGTTATAAGCACTTCTGTGTTATTTGTGTCTTACTAGTCGTACACGCAGCGCTGTCCATATTCTTTCTGTGGTTATGTTGTTACGCTGTTTGTAAGCACAAAAAACTGCATAGTGCGTTGTTATAAACTGGCACTGCTAACAATGGCTAACCTGGCTAGAGTTAATGAAAACTGAAAATGAAAATCCGACTTGTAAATGGAACGCATTCAACTCGGGTGTGACGCCTCCACCGGGAAGCTAACGTTAATTTAGCTAACAGCTAATTCGGCTAACCACTAGCTGAGACAGCATGTAATAACTTTAAAAGACCCTCAAAATAAAACCTGAAAATAACCGTTAAAATATATAATAGCTGTTACGTCAGTTCTACTTTACTTGTGCTCATTTAAAATACAATCAATCAATACTTGTCTTTATTGTTATTACTGTAAAGTCTTAATTTAGCTGTAGCCTGCTTTTCCCAGTGTTTAGTTTGAGTTAACGTTATTTTAGACTGAATCAAGCTGTCAGCTAGCTAGCCGAATTAGCTGTTAGCTAAACTAATGTTAGCTTCCCGGTGGAGGCTAGCATGGAACAGATCGTGCAGTGTCGTAAATCCTCATAAAACAGGATTATCATTTGCGCACGCGCGAACATCTTGTGATTGCGCATGACGGATCGTGCAGGCAGCACAGATCGTGTACCGACAACGTCATTCCCAGCTTCGGCTTCCGAATTCTGAGGTAAATGGAACGCACTAATCTAGCCTGTGACAGGGAGACTTTGGCCAATCACAGGTCATTTTAGAGAGAGAGCGTTCCTATTGGCTGTTCTGTGCATGCATATGCCCCTGCGACAGAGAGGGGAAGGGGAGAGCTGCAAGAAGAGGACACATTAGATTAGTGGTAAAAGTCTTCTGAGACTCTGCACGTCCACTCTTACCATTAAAACTTTTCAGAAATGATTTTGAATGGAAACTGGCAAATTGACTTAATGGGATCATAAAGCTATTTATAATAAAACAAGAAACAGTTCAGAGAAGAATTTAAGATTTTTTTTTTTTAGATTTAGCTGAGAACAGCAGCATTCAATCGTCCTCTGACGTGTTAAAAAGCGACACTTCCTGCTCCAGGGAACCTCCGTCCACTTCTTAATGTACCGTATTTATTCTCTGAGCTTGTTTTTTATGATGATTATGCAAATATGCAAACACAAACTTGTCAAGTTGAGATTATGTAACATTTCTCTCATTTTATTTCTGTAACTTTGATTTATTTGTTTACATTAAAAAACTTCTCCGGGAACCATCACCTTATCGTGGTGGAGAGGTTTGTGTGTCCCTATGAACCTGAGGGCTGTGTTGTCTGGAGCTTTGTGCTCCTGGTAGGGTCTCCCAAGGCAAAGTGGTCTCAGGTGAGGGGCCAGACAAAGAATGGTTCAAAAAATCCTATGAAAAATCGAGGAAGGGATGAAGTGACCCTGCCCGGAGGAAGCCCGGGGCCCCCGTCTGGAGCCAGGCCCAGATGGAGGGCTCGTCAGCGAGCGTCTGGTGGCCGGGTTTGCCACGGAGCCCGGTCGGGCACAGCCCGAAAAAGCTACGTGGCGGACATCCCTCCATCCCATGGGCCCACCACCTGTGGGAGGAACCGCTGGGGTCGGGTGCGCTGCCACATGGGTGGCAGTGAAGGTCAGGGGCCTCGACGGACCAGACCCGGGCAGCAGAGGCTGGCTCTGGGGGACGTGGAATGTCACCTCTCTGTGGGGGAAGGAGCCGGAACTTGTGCGGGAGGTGGAGCGCTACTGGTTAGATCTGGTGGGGCTTACCTCTACGCACAGTCTTGGTTCTGGAACCATACTCCTGGATAGGGGTTGGACTCTTTTCTTCTCCGGAGTTGCCCAGGGTGTGAGGCGCCGGGCGGGTGTGGGGATACTCACAAGCCCCCGGCTGAGCGCCGCTACGTTGGAGTTTAACCCGGTGGGACGAGAGGGTCGCCTCCCCTACGCCTGCGGGTTGTGGGGGGGAAAAACTCTGACTGTTGTTTGTGCATATGCACCAAACAAGAGTTCAGAGTATTCGGCCTTCTTGGAGACCTTGAGTGGAGTCCTGCATGGGGCTCCAGTTGGGGACTCCATAGTTCTGCTGGGGGGACTTCAACGCGCACGTGGGTAATGATGGAGACACATGGAGAGGCGTGATTGGGAGGAACGGCCTCCCTGATCTAAACCAGAGTGGTTGTTTGTTGTTGGACTTCTGTGCTAGTCATGGATTGTCTATAACGAACACCATGTTCGAACATAGGGATGCTCATAAGTGTACTTGGTACCAGAGCACCCTAGGCCAAAGGTCAATGATCGATTTTATAATCGTTTCATCTGATCTGAGGCCATATGTTTTGGACACTCGGGTGAAGAGAGGGGCGGAGCTGTCAACCGATCACCATCTGGTGGTGAGTTGGGTCAGGGGGTGGGGGGAAGACTCTGGACAGACCTGGTAAGCCCAAACGGGTAGTGCGGGTAAATTGGGAACGTCTGGAGGAGGCCCCTGTCCGACAGACTTTCAACTCACACCTCCGGCGGAGCTTTTCATGCATCCCTGTGGAGGCTGGGGGCATTGAACCCGAGTGGACAATGTTCAAAGTTTCCATTGCTGAAGCTGCGGTGAGGAGCTGTGGTCTTAGGGTCTTAGGTGCCTCAAGGGGCGGTAACCCACGAACACCGTGGTGGACACCGGTGGTCAGGGAAGCCGTCCGATTGAAGAAGGAGTCTTTCCGGGATATGTTATCCCAGACGACTCCGGAGGCAGTTGCAAGGTACCGAAGGGCCCGAAGGGCTGCAGCCTCTGCCGTGAAAGAGGCAAAGCAGCGTGTGTGGGAGAAGTTCGGAGAAGACATGGAGAAGGACTTTTCGGTCGGCACCAAGGTGCTTCTGGAAAACCGTTCGCCACCTCAGGAGGGGGAGCGGGAACCATCCAAGCTGTGTACAGTAAGGATGGGACGCTGTTGACCTCAACTGAGGAGGTAATAGGGCGGTGGAAGGAGCACTTTGAGGAACTCCTAAATCCGACTAATACGCCCTCTATGGTAGAGGCAGAGCTGGAGGATGAGGGGGATTGGCATCAATTTCCCTGGTGGAGGTTGCTGAGGTAGTTAAACAACTCCACAGTGGCAAAGCCCCCAGGAATTGATGAGATCCGTCCAGAAATGCTTAAAGCTCTGGGTGTGGAGGGGGTTGTCTTGGTTGACACGCCTCTTAAACATTGCGTGGAAGTCTGGGGACGGTGCCTAAGGAGTGGCAGACCGGGGTGGTGGTTCCCCCTTTTTAAAAAGGGGGGACCAGAGGGTGTGTGGGGGTATCACACTTCTCAGCCTCCCCGGTAAAGTCTACTCGAAGGTACTGGAAAGGAGGGTTCGGTCGATAGTCGAATCTCAGGTTGAAGAGGAACAATGCGGATTCCGCCCTGGTCGTGGAACAACGGACCAGATCTTTACTCTCGCAAGGATCCTGGAGGGAGCCTGGGAGTATGCCCAACCAGTCTACATGTGTTTTGTGGATCTGGAGAAGGCGTATGACCGGGTGCCCCGGGAGATACTGTGGGAGGTGCTGCGGGAGTACGGGGTGAGGGGGTCCCTTCTCAGGGCCATCCAATCTCTGTACGACCAAAGCGAGAGCTGTGTCCGGGTTCTCGGCAGTAAGTCGGACTCGTTTCAGGTGAGAGTTGGCCTCCGCCAGGGCTGCGCTTTGTCACCAATCCTGTTTGTAGTATTTATGGACAGGATATCGAGGCGTAGTCGGGGTGGAGAGGGGTTGCAGTTCGGTGGGCTGGGGATCTCATTGCTGCTTTTTGCAGATGATGTGGTCCTGATGGCATCATCGGCCTTGGACCTTCAGCACTCACTGGATCGGTTCGCAGCCGAGTGTGAAGCGGCTGGGATGAGGATCAGCACCTCTAAATCGGAGGCCATGGTTCTCAGCAGGAAACCGATGGAGTGCCTTCTCCAGGTAGGGAATGAGTCCTTACCCCAAGTGAAGGAGTTCAAGTACCTTGGGGTCTTGTTCGCGAGTGAGGGGACAATGGAGCGGGAGATTGGTCGGAGAATCGGCACAGCAGGTGCGGTATTACATTCAATTTATCGCACCGTTGTGACGAAAAGAGAGCTGAGCCAGAAGGCAAAGCTCTCAATCTACCGGTCAGTTTTTGTTCCTACCCTCACCTATGGTCATGAAGGCTGGGTCATGACCGAAAGAACAAGATCCAGGGTACAAGCGGCCGAAATGGGTTTCCTCAGGAGGGTAGCTGGCGTCTCCCTTAGAGATAGGGTGAGAAGCTCAGTTATCCGTGAGGAGCTCGGAGTAGAGCCGCTGCTCCTTTGCGTCGAAAGGAGCCAGTTGAGGTGGTTCGGGCATCTGGTAAGGATGCCCCCTGGGGCGCCTCCCTAGGGAGGTGTTCCAGGCATGTCCAGCTGGGAGGAGGCCTCGGGGGAGACCCAGGACTAGGTGGAGGGATTATATCTCTAACCTGGCCTGGGAACGCCTCGGGATCCCCCAGTCGGAGCTGGTTAATGTGGCCCGGGAAAGGGAAGTTTGGGGTCCCCTGCTGGAGCTGCTACCCCCGCGACCCGACCCCGGATAAGCGGATGAAGATGGATGGACATTAAAAAAATGCTGACATATATCAGTCCTGCATTCTTTTTAAATAAAGTAATTAGTTGATTTGATTTTGATACAGCTCTGAGGCATTGACCTCAGTACTTTTTACTGATTGAAAAACTAAGTAAGCACTGAATGCTTTTTCGGATTCGTAGTCTTATTTAAGTCACTATCTTATCAGCCCTTGCTTGATTTGAGTCATCAACAAAAACACATCAAATAGATTTAATGAGACCTAAAAGACCCAGATGTGACATTGGTAAGTCTTGTGAACTCAATGTGACTAAGTACAATTTAGAGGTTTTACAGTACTTTACTTCAGTATTTTGGTAGTATATATTGATGCTAATACTTGTGCACTTTTCCTATATTAAATGCAGGACTTTTAGTTGAAACAGTATTTACATTGCTATTTTTACTCAATTAAAAATGTGAGTTAAGTGTGTTACACCACTGTTTGAAACCTCAACGATTCCCATATGCCCTAAAATATAACTATACTATGTTACTACAGTAACTCTCATCTGTGTCCACTAGCGGGCACAACCCACATTACTGTAACATGAAGGCACACATTGACTCATAAATGCCATTAGAAGGAAAACTGTTACTCTAAAACTGGTTTGAGTTGATAACATGTGGACAAGAGCTGCTGAGACTGAAACTTCAGACCTTTTCCTCTTCAGTAGAAAGGCCTGAACAAACCAGTTCATCTGAGGCCATTGGACAGACAGGAGAGACAAAGAGAGAGAGAGAGAACTGGAATGGACGGGAAGCTTTTAACTGGTTTAATCATTTACTGTTCACTCGGTATCTCCTGCTTTGTGGAAATACATGATCGGGCCAGTTAAAAGGTGATGAGTTTTCATTTGTGTCATCCACCTTGCACCTATCATGAGCCTGTAAATGCCATGACAACACCTTACACACAAAGCCTACAGGCACACAATAACTGACCTTCTGCGAGACGTTTACATGCCGGCAACAAACCAGATTACTGTGAAAAGTCAATTTAGGGCAGGACATCGAGGAATATGTTAGTGATGTTAATTAGGGTATTTCCCTGAGATATAGCTTTAGACAGTACAATTGGCTATTAAAGCAAAGAAGTTAATTAATTGAGTGGGTTTTAAAAGTATAATATGCAGTGCTTTTCTCATTAGAATACAAATGTATGAAAATAATTTCAATTTATTTCTCTGACCTACAGCACCACCTCTCTCTCTATCCCCCGAGCCACTAGCTTGCAGTTCAGTGTGTCTTTTTTCCCGTGTATTTTTTTTAAAATGAGTCAGGAAGCAATGCCTAACTTTACTTTTAATTGATATCAAACAAAGACAAAATGTTCTCCCCGCATCTTAAAATGTTTATAAATCGATACTATAGCGCTTCCTTGTTTACTGCTGCAACTGCATAATGAATAAATGCAGAGTAGGAGAAAAGAGCTTCTGTCTCCACAAAATCTGTTGCATATTTGATGTTTTTTTATTTGTGTTTTAGGACGTAACCTCTGTGAAACGATCACAAAATATGCTTTATCTCTCTCTCTCTCTCTTCCCTTGCCTAAGCTTGCAGCGCTGCAGAGAGCCTACTGTACAATGACAGCTACAATAAGCTACATAGCACTAGTTCTGTGTATAGCTAGACTGGAGTATGCGACAATGTTAGCAGTTCTATAATGTGTAAACTACCATGCCAATTTCCAGCTCTCAGGTTGTGTGTTTATATACAGTCTATGGTTGTGACACAGGCCGTATCTGACTTGTCGTGACCAGGCTTCAACTCTTGTTGACTGGCTTGGTTTGAATTTGAACACAGGTCAGATAACCCAGTCCTACCTTGGTCACTGGTGTGAAAGAGGTCTCTCTCTCTCTCTCTCTCTCTCTCTCTCTCGCGCTCTCTCTCTCTCTCTCTGGCTCTGAGCCATGAAAGAAGGGATCTACTTTGAACACTGTGTGTTTACAAACAGTAAGCTGATACTCATTGCACTCATTACATATTCTACCTTTACTCCATAAATAGACAAACATTAAATTTAAAGTAGGAAAAATATGTAATCTATGAAATTATGCACAAAACATCTAAAAACATTTTATAGCCTATAGCCTTTCTCTTCTTAGCTGTTGATTCATTTAGTCCCAATAATCTTCATGTTTACCTTTTAAAAGGGACACAATGTTTCTCTCCAGTGGGGAGACAGAAAGAGAGCGCAGGGTGGGGAGTCTCCAGCCTGCTTTCACCCTCTCTGTCTATTTCTGATATGAAGTGTAGATGTTCCCAACATGAGGAGTTGCAACAAGTAGTTGCACAATAAGCCCAGACTTTTGAGAGGAGGAGGAAAGGGGGAGGATGAGGAGAGGTGGAGTTTTTGTGTCTCGTCTGGGATAAGTGTGAAGCCTCAGAGAGATCCAGAGAGAAGCTGACAAGTGCTGCAACAGGAACAGTATTTGTATTCAGAGAGAAACAATTTCCATTTATTGTAGTACTTATATGTGGGAGAATTGTATTTGTTGTTGTTGTACTTGTAGTAACAGAGGGAACTTGTACTTATTTTCGTGGTATTGCGTATATATTGGTAGCTTTTGAACTTATTGTAATAATATTATTTTGTCAGAGTGATATTTCTTCATGTAGTTTTAAAAGTATTTGTAGTTTTAAGATAGATCTGTGGGCATTGATTGTTAGTTACTTCAGTGGACATAATAGCACTTAATGAATGAACTGATGAAAAGTATAGACTGCAGGTGTAAAGTAAAAATCGGAGTCGTACAGAATTGAGTATAAGTAGAGTCCAGTAAAATGCAAGACTATGAGGAGTCAGTGTCTTTCCTGGGGACCTGGGGCCCATTTCAGAAGAGAACCTTCTTCCTGCTCTGTCTCACCACCATCCCAAGTGGATACAACCTCCTGGCCGTCATCTTCCTGCTGGCAACGCCCCCCCACCAATGCTACATCCCAGACAATAGCAACCTAAGCCAGGACTGGATCCAGACCAGCATCCCAATACAGGTCAGAACCAGTCAGAATGGGTTTCGAGCCTGTTCAAAACTGAATGACTAGTGAATAAAGTAATTAACACTTTCAGACTTGTATTTCATCATCACCCTTTAATCAAATACAATCAAAATATATTTCTCTAACATTGAAGCTTTAAATGGACTTTAAAGGCCTCTAAAATAAGTTATTTGTGCATATCATGCATCATTTGTATGCGTTACAAATCTTTGTTTTATAATGTGACAATGTTATGGTTACGGTTTAGTCACAAACAGGACTTGGTTCGGTTTAGAAAAAGATCTTTGTTTCGGTTTTAATTACAATCACCTTAACCCTAACCCTCCTTAACTAAGAGTTAGGGTTAGGTAACCCTAACTTAAAGTTAGGGGACCTTCATTGTCATGTAAAACAACGGAAGAGAATCTCTCCCCAAAATTCAATTAACTCTGAATTTCCCCTCAGCACTACGAAGTGTTTTAGCGTCTTATTGTTTTGGTTTTCGGCCCATAACCTTACAGTTTAAGTTTACACTCTAGTATTACAGCAGTCCAACCTCACCAAGAAAACAACCATATGGGTTGATTAAGCAAGCAGCTCATAACGACCGACTATTACGTTTCTTGTTAGCCAGCGATCTCTTGTGGAGTAATTATTGCGAGAGTAAATGAGGAAATGATGTGACAAAGTATAAGTGCGCGAAGTCCTGCGTAAAGGGCCTATCAGACCATAAGCAGCACGGGAACTACTGCTCTCTGAAACCCATTGTTTCCCATCACTTGCACTGGGGTGGTGGTGGATGAGTCAAACATACACAGGACTTTCACTCAGGATACCTGGGTTTATGTCCCATGTGAAACCAAAAGACAGTTGTCATTTTGAAGTTAACTGAGTTAAGCTATAACCTTTACGGACCTTAGTATGTGTCGCAATGACATAATGTCACGTCCTAATTTTAATAGTCTTATGTGACACATTTTAAGCAAATCCCTGATGTAGTATTTTTGTGCCTAAACTTGACTAGTTCTGTTTCACAACGTTTATTATGTGTTTAAAACTGCGGCCATTACATTCAATAGAACCATCACATAATTTGGTCACATGATTAAACCACCACCGTGTAGCGGTAAATAGAGTAGTCGTATGTGTTGTTTTGGGAGTTTTTGGAAATCTACTTATAATGTTATTTATGTATGAGGGTGTGTTGTATTACAGCGTTGTTGTTTTTTCGTAGCAGGCTGCTGTTTTCAGCTATAAACTCACTGTACACTACCTGCTCAGCACCAAACAGCAGATAGACACAGTTAGCAACTACTCTGTTTTATAAGTCTTTTATTCAATTTTCTTACTTTTACCATGATTGCTTGGTATGGTCTGAACATCAGTGACAAAAAACACCTAAGCCATGTTGTAAAGGTGGCTGGTAAGGTGATAGGTATCCCACAGACCCTCTTGACAGCTATCTTTGACCTGAAAGTACTCTGCAAGGCCAGGTCTATATTTGACTGCACAAAACACCCCCTTCACTTTGAGTCAGAGTACCCCGGTTCAAGAGCAATAGCAGTAAAAACTCCTTTGTTTCCTTACTCAGCTTACTTTGTGCATTTACTTTAGATTTTTTAGAGATTGCTGCTGTAGTACTGTGTATAATTGTTTGCTGTATATTGTATGTACAGGAAACATTTTTGTACTTTTTGTTTTTGTATTGTTTTTGTTTATTTGTTCTTTTTTAGCTTATTCTCCTGACTGCAAATGAGGTTTCTCATCTGGGATAATAAAGAACTGGACTATTGCTGCTGAACAAAGTGGAGTATTTAGCAGCTAAAGCACCAGATATTTTATCTCAGGAGATGGTGGAGACCAAAAACAGAGCTTACAGAGAGTGCTTATTGAACTTAAGATGCACAATTTTCCTTTTCAATAAAAATAAAATGAAAATAAAAGACTTGTTAGGCTGGCCCTGTCTCCCCTGAAGTTTGCAGCTGCAGTTGAACATTGACTCTGAGCTTTGGATCCGGGAAGTGACCTTTATGCAGGTCAGAACTGATGTGGTCTGCTCAGGTGCACCTCTTGTTGTTGCAGCACAAGTTGGAAATAATGAGGATGTTGTTTTCCTGGTCAGCAGGTGGCCGGGCGGCTTGAGAGAAGCAGTTGTAGCCGGTACGAGATGGACCTGGTGCAGAACCTGTCTGCACTGGTAACCAGACCCAGCCTGGACCTGATCCACAACCTGTCAGGTCCAGAGTTCCTTCTCTCTAGCCTGAAGCAGGAGGGCTGTAAAGATGGATGGACCTACAGTACTGAGCACTACGAGTCTACTGTAGTCACTGAGGTACTGAGCTATTGCTGCATCTGTTGTTACTAAGGAATTTACTACTGCAAGTACAAAAACACTACATTTTACTTTTACTCTTCCCATTAGTGACCCCCCACCTTCCTCCGTCTACTGTTGGTTACTGTTTAGACTCCAGATTGTTAGATAAGAATCCGGTCTGGTCAGAACAGCTTCTGCCTGTAAAACACTGATGCGTCATGACTTCTCTTAGCGGCTACCAATCATTGACTTACCTTGATAAAACTGGAAATGACTGGATGGTGTCTTCTGCATGTGTCATATATCTGTGTGGTGTAATGCCACAACTTCTAGGCTACTGTACAACAGCTACAGTTGCTAAATTTATGTTTGTGTTAATGAATCTGTATTGAACTTTTAGTCAGATTATTTTTATGCGCAACTACAAAGAAAAACAGCTGTACATTAATTTCTGTTGTGCTATTCTAATCTGTTTTCCATTTACATAGTGCCAACTACTTCTGACAGGGTTTTGATCTTTTGAGTTCACTGAGGAAAAGTGATCAATAAAAATATAAATATACTTTAAGTTTCCAAAGCTTTTCAAAGTTACATCTTTTGGCGTACATTTTGTCTCATTTCTTGTTTGTACAAAATAGTAAGTGCATCAAAATCATACATTAACTGCCAACAGTGTACTCTGCAGATAACTATACAATATATAGTTTATTGATTTTATAAATGGATTTAAAAACAGACCTAGCTTATACTTTCATGTTTGTAGAGGTATTGCTGTTATTATTCCTTGTTTGTTTGGGTTTTGCGACTTTGACACAAAATACATAAGCGCACTAATAAAGGCCTTTTTATGGTTGTGCGTCGAATCGACGGCATAGCTCCGCAGACCCCTCTGCATCTACGCCGTAGCCTGACGTGCACCTCTCGAAAAATGTAACTACACGTCGCTCGGCCGTGGCTTGGTAGCGTTGCATTTCCCCTGACTAATTTCCTGGTTCTCCTTCTCCATAAACAACATGAAATCAAGGAGAGGGTTAACTTTTCCTGCTACAGATTCAGAAAACACAGGGGAGACACTTTGTTTCTCTCACTATGACTCTAGAGTCGGTACTCGCTCCAAAACTAATCAGCATCACTCTTTCACTTCTCCCTCTATCACCCACTCCCCCACACACACACACACACACACACACACACACACACACACACACACACACACACACACATGCCGGCTCGACGCACACACCAGCCCACAAGTATAAACATCAGGCCACTTAAGTAGGCTACGGCGAAAGCTCTGCGTAGAGCCTGCGCAGAACCATAAAAAGGCCTAAGACTGTGTGAGGTAGAGTGTAAGATTAAAAGCACAGAATTGAAAGGCAGAGTGGGCATCACCAAGTACAGGTAATTGCTGTAGCGTTCTGGCGATGCAAGACTTACTACAGGGCAACCGGTAAACAGGTAGCCAAGAAAACCAGGAGGGCTTAAATACCACGGCAACTTGGCAATATAGATAATGAGGCATAGGCAGTGAAAGCAACACAATCAAATCCCTCACCATAAAGTGATTTATGTCCATGTACTGCTGTGAGGCAACTCTGTAAAGTTCATCTCAGCTTGGTGCCATTTGTGAGGCTGAGGCATATGTTGGGTGGGCAACCAAACCTTTGGCAAAGGGAGGTAGAAAGGCTCAGGAGGATGGCCCAGATGAGAAGACAAAGCCAGGCCACAGACAAGGCAACATCACAGCCCCAAAACTGAGGGGGTTGATGGAGGTTGATGCTGGAGGACCAAGCAGACAGGAGATGGATTATGCTGGACTGTGCTCAAAGCTGCAGGACATTTAAGAACCATTTCTAAAGAAATGGACACTGAAGGACCAGAATCTAAAGAACCTTGATGCTGGAGGACTGTGCTTGGAGCATATGGACTAGAGAGAACCTGACTCGATGACTGTCTCTAAGAAAATGGATACTGAAGGACCAAAATCTGAGCTGAATCTGAACACTGGAAGACTAGGCTCAAAGTAGTTGGATGCTAGAGGACTGTGCTCAGAGGAAGAACCAGTGGGTTCAAGCAGGAAATAGGGGTTCAAAAGCTTGTGCAGAAGACTGAAAAGAACAGAGACTCGGGACATACATACTCAGGATAAACCATTACAGGAACAGCAACTCAAGCACAGATAGATCAGGTCAAAAGGTTCTGTTCCCAGACATACGTGACTGCTGATGACCAGGGGGACTGGTCTTTTGGACGTTTTTCCAGTTCATGCTTTTAATGTCTGTTTGTTGTGTTATTCCTGGTTGCATTCCCATGTTTGCTTTATAGTCTGCAGTATTATTCCAGTTAATATGTTAATGTCTGCTGCAGAATTCCCAAATGTCCCTTGTCTTCCAGTTTAACCTGGTGTGCAGGGACCAATGGAAACAGCCTCTGACCTCTGTCGTCTACTTCCTGGGAGGACTGTTCGGATGCTTCATCTCTGGACAGATCTCTGACCGGTACTTTTCAGTTTCAGTTGAAACTGCTTCCCTTTTTATTGCTGCTCTCAGCTGCTAGTTAGCAGAGGTAAAGTTAGTTAGCTGTGAGCTAAGCAGGCATTGACCCAAAGAGCTGAAGGTCTTCTACAATTTATGGAAAAAGAAAATGTACAATAATTTGGATAGCTGACAGTCCTAAAATGTAGAGACCTACACCATATACATAGCCTGCAAATTAAAAAACATGAAGCTTTCATGGTTTGCTTTAAACTTGGACGACCATCACGCTTCCAACAATATCTTACTACTTCAGTCTCTCTTCTTTGACAATAATATCTAAATCTGTTGTATTTTATTTCAGATTTGGCAGGAAGCCTGCACTGTTTGGTGCCATCACCGCGCTGAGCATCTTCAGCAGTGCTGTGGCCTTCGCTCCGTCCTGGCCCGTCTTCACCATGCTCTTCTTTTTGCTGGGCCTGGGTCAGATCACCAGCTACATAGTTGCATTTGTTCTGGGTATGGCTTTTTCAATTTATTCTGTGACTGCTGGCTTTTATCCTCCTATCCACTGGTTGCCTGCTCCAGTGTTGTTGTTGTGTTGTTGACCCTGCCCAAACTGATAAGGACACATTTGAAATTTTTTGAAAAGTCTTGAAAGTCTTCTTCTGTCTGTTTTGGCTTTGTATACATACAAAGCCAGTGCTTTAAACCCAGAAAATGAATCTTCACAACAAATATGAAAACACCAGTATTGTTTTGTATTGTTGAGAGAGAAGTTTTCATAAATGCCGATGAATGATTGTCATCTTGCCAAACTTTCACTGAGATGGCTGATATATTTCTACTTACAACGTCATCATTATTTTATCCTTGTGCACTGACAACATAAACAACTAAAAGGTCTATTAGAGAAGTTAGTATCATTCGCTGACACTTTTCAAACGTTTCCTTCACAGGTTCAGAGATCCTGATCGGTTCGACTAGAGTTCTCTTCTCCAACCTGTGTTTGCCTTGGGTCTACGTGTTCGGTATGATGGTGCTGCCTGTCACTGCTTACCTGGTTAGGAGCTGGAGACACCTGTCACTGACCATGGCTGTGCCAGGCCTGGCCTGTATCCCCCTCTGGTGGTAAGATGACCTCAGAACACTACAATCACACTCAACACACTCAAGATATATCTGCATCTTTTGTACTAATTGATTAATTAGTTTGCAGGTGATATTTTTATATGACATAAAGGACAAGATGACATATGTCAGGGTCCAGTTAATGAATTTGTCCAACTTGTTCAACTGGTAACCTGATTTTGTACCTTGATGTACTACAAACAAAAGACTTTGTTCAGACAGACAAAAAACTAAACCCTTGCTTACATTTAAATGGAATTACTTGTTGAGGGTGGTCTTCACAAAATAAACACAGGGTCATTCAGCAAAAAAAGTTTAACCTGGCTCAATTCTTGCCAAAATGCAATGCCATCCAGATCAAATGCATGCAAGTGCACATTCCTGGTAGATTACTGTGTTACATGAACACTGTATATCTACTGTCTACCTTACAATAAAATATTAGTTGATGTGATAACGTTCCACAGTTCTCAACACCTGTCTCTGGGTATTATAAACCGCCTTCCGACTATGACATAAACTGGCCTTTCCTGCCCACACAGCCACTTGGGAACACCCCACTCATGGAACGCCCTACTGCATGTTATGTTTAAAGTGCAAATAAGCACCCTGTTTAAGCTTGAACACGCCCCGTGCACATATTCTGAAAAAACTTTTAAACCAAAGCCTGAGGCACAAGGTTAGTGTCTTGTATTTTTTGAGCGTGGAATACATTTTTTCATAAATGTTCGCCATGCTTGTCTGATAATTTCCGACCTAGGTGGACAGACTCCTTAAGTTATTCCTACCATAGCTTGATGAATGAGAAAGAGTCTGTATATAACACAGATGGATGAACCAGGGTGATCTATAGTCCTTCCCCAATTTAAACCAAACCATTTTCAACTGTGTGTCCACCAGGCTAATCCCAGAGTCTCCTCGCTGGTTGGTGTCTCGTGGCCGTTTTCAGGAAGCAGAACTACTGCTGAGGTCAGCGGCTCTGGAGAACAGAGTGGAAGCTCCACATGTCATCTTCCTCTCAGCCAACGTAAGAGCCTCAAACCTCAGCCTTGTTTCACACACTAAAGCAGAGGTCTTCAACAATTTTTAATCCAAGGACCCCTTAACTGAAGGAGAGACGGAGCAGGGACCCCCTAATTGTATAAAATTAACCTGGGCCTACAATAACCTGTAGGGCAGCCTACAGCCTTTATAGATACCTTTTTTGCATACAATACTAAGCTATTCAAATATTAATGGATTTGAAATTATTTCATAAGTCATTTTTTGATGTTAAACATACATGTTGCACATTGAATCCTTTTAATTAACAGTGAATGGCCTTAGTGACTACCTTACCTATGGGCCACTAAACCTATTATCAAATAGGAAGATTTACATTTGCTAATAATATGTTGGATTTATGTTAGGCCAATTTGATGCCCCCTGGGGGCTAAAGCATGGTGTACATTGTACTGCAGTTTCTGTCTCTCCACAGGTTGAAAAAGCAACAAGCGAGAAGGCAGAGTCCCCCAATTTCCTGGACCTGCTGAGGACAGCAAACATTCGACAGATTACATTTATTCTTTGGCTCATGTGGTGAGTTAAAACACATTTTTATTGCAAGAATTTCCCCTGAATTTCAGGAACTTTACTGGTTGGTCCATCCATCCAGAGGAAGAGGATACATATTTCAAGATACATTTCATCAAAGTTGTCCATTTCCATCAAATTTACTGTGTTGTCCGCAGAGGATGATTACTAATAATTTTGGGGAACCTATAGCACCACCATCAGGACAAATCTTACATTCTTACCGCAATAATATCAGCATCTAATGTTCAGTTTCACGTTCCTGCTCTCAAGAGGATGAACCCTTTAGTTTACATTTACATTACATTTTAGCTCATAGTGTTGCTGTGTTACATTTAATTCTTGTTTGCAGGTTTTCTTTGAGTGTAAGCTACTTTGGACTGTCATTCAACATGTCTGGTCTCTATGGCAACCCTTTCCTGAACTACTTCCTGGTGACGGCTATTGAACTCCCAGCATACGCTGCCAGTTGGCTGGCGGCACGCAGTCTTCCTCGCCGCCTGTCGTATATCAGCTTCACCCTGCTGGGGGCGCTAGCTCTGCTCCTCATCCAAATCACTCTGTACAGTGAGTAAGACTAGCACAAGCTAGCTGCACTCCTCCACTGCTTTCTTTCTTTGTGAATTATATTCATGTTTTTGAATGAAATAGAAACAATTAACCATTTTCGACTAAATCTATTGTTCACTAAGCCACATTCCCTTCAGTTACCGTTGCTACGCCTGTCAGGGATTCTCGTTCTTATGCACCGCATATGCAGTTTGCAACAATAATGGATGCAGATTTATCATCGGAATTCCTAAAAAAATTTTAAACAATGGATTCTTGATTTCAGACAGAGGTAGACAAAAGCAGCTTCTCATTTCTAGCCAGTGGTCGTTGATTCTGCCGGCTGAAACGATTATTGTTGCAAGTAGTTTTCATCAGCTGTAGTTAGCTAGTGTTGGGTAATTAGCTAACGCTAACTTATAGTCAATTAGATTTTTTATTTATCGCGAACAATTAAAGGTCCCATTAGATGGTGCTCTTTGGATGTTTTTAATATAGACCTTAGTAGTCCTCTAATACTGTATCTGAAGTCTCTTTCCCGAAATTCAGCCTCGGTGCAGAATTACAGCCACTAGAGCCAGTCCCACAATGAGCTTTACTTAGTATGTGCCATTTCTGTGTCTGTAGCTATTGAGGAGGAGAGAGGGGGGGCAAGGTGGAGAGTGGGGGTGTGGCCTTGACCAACTGCAACTTTGCTCGTTTGTCTCTCTCTCATGGGTGGGCCAAATTCTCTGGGCGGGCAAAGCAGATAAAGGGGAGGTAACCTTTCCTCTTATGACCTCATAGGGAGCAAGATTCCAGATCGGCCCATCTGAGCTTTCATTTTCTCAAAGGCAGAGCAGGATACCCAGGGCTCGGTTTACACCTATCGCCATTTCTAGCCACTGGAGGACCATAGGCAGGCTGGGGGAACTCATATTAATGTTAAAAAACCTCATAAAGTGAAAATGCCATGCCATGGGACCTTTAAGTATGTTGTAAAAGAAGAAAAACAATACCAGATAAATACACAAACACAAATTATGTCTACATTCAGTGTTGTTACTCACCAACACAAATTCTCCTTGAGGGCTGACAAAGTGATGAATGCATTTCCTTCCTCAAAGAACATTTGCAAAGCATATTCTTTTATGTATTTTAATTCAGCTTCGCTTGCATGCAAGTTTATCAAATGTATGTCTTACTTTTTGCTACTTAGTCTTTGCTCCTTTGCTGGTGCATTGCTGCATATACTGGCATGTTAACACCACTTGTAGATCAGTGCAATAGTGTGAAAACATTGTCAGGAATGTGGATCGCGTCGGGGACCCACTCATAAAAAAGAAAAACGTTCTACTAGTGTTCAAAAACTGCACAGGGAATCTTTAAATGTGCATTTGAAGGGTGCATTCATAATATTATGCTAACAGACTGAGGCTAAAGTCTCCTAAAGTATCCTCACTGGTTGATAATCCATGAAGAAGACATGGAAGAAAGGAGCAGCATTGTTCTTTTATTGCAGAGTATTGCCAGTAAGCACTAGTATTACAGTATTATAAATAAAAGTGTAAGTGACCTGCAGTCCAACAAGATAATGGCGTTTGTATACTGCTCTTCAGCTTTGGAACTAATGCTAGGTTCCTGCTGTAAATTATGTGCTTGGTGGCCATGCATGCTAACAATTGCAGTTCATGTTAGAGCAGATAAACACAGAGTTTAGTCTATTCCTTACAATTTTGCTGGGTTGGTTTTGGAACAAAACAAGACGTCACCTCCTAACTCTTTATATACAAAATATCTCTCTTATTGCAGCAAAATGCATTCAACACATATCAAGAAATACAAAGCTTGACATGCCTGCCAGGCTTAGTTATGGTATGTGGTATATGGTTAAGTGGTTCAGTGCTTCAGAAATGGTTTCTTTTCCCCATCGTTAATTTACAGCCCTCCTCCTCCCTGCAGGTTATCCAATTCTCACCCTGACCCTGGTGCTGCTCGGTAAATTTGGCCTTCTGGCTGGTGCCGGGGTGTTGTACATGTTCACTGGTGAGCTGTCTCCCACAGTCATCAGGAACACAGCAATGTCCTCTTGTGCCATGTTCTCCAGAGTGGGGTCCTCTGTTTCCCCGTACCTGCTGCAGCTGGGTGAGACTTTCACTTCAAACATTAAACTGTGGAGTATATGTACTGCAATAACGTATTACAACTAAATAATTGTTGTAGTAGTGGTACCATCAATACCAGCTGAAGTAGTAGCTGTGAGGCTGCTATTGTGTTGCATTTAGACTGGGCTTTGTTTAGAAATTGGTGTTGTCCAGCAACTTTCGCGCACAGAAACTTGAGTAAAGATAATTACCTCTTCTGAAGAGTCCATCAGGTTTTTTTTTTTATCCTCTGTGTCCTCCTTGGCTACTAGCAAATGTATGGAAGAGGGGTGGGGGTGAAGCGTGATCACGGAAGGCTTGTATCATGTGGATGCACCGACAGAATTGTTGTCATTACTTAGAATTCCTCATGGGGAGACATAAACTACGCACTATAGCTTTAAATCTGACGATACAGCTATAATTTAAGTATATTTCTGGTTTGATCTAGTGGGGTTTCAAGACATTTATCCAATTTTTGGGGAATTTGGATGAATGTAATGCTTATAAGGGTATGTGTCGGACAAAGTATGAACTCACTGATCTGCTCTGGTTTTGTCTCCAGCTGTGTTCAATGACTTCCTGCCGTGGATCGTTGTAGGTTCTCTGTCTGTGCTCAGTGTTCTGGTCTGCGTCTTCCTGCCAGAGACCTTCAAACAGCCGCTGCCTGACACCATCCAGCAGATGGCGCTAACACAGCGGTCAGTCTGCACATTTGAGTGTTGATGCGGTCGTTCAGCATAGGAAAAGTCTACGAATCTGAGAATGGATCTTTGAAATGAAATGAACTAAACTATTTTCATACACGTCTACACAACAAGATATCAGAATAATCAGAAACTGTTTAATTTCCAAGTAGGTTTGCACAGACAAGGAATTTGGCATGGTGATTTAGTGCATAACAATAAGCACAGTGCATGAATGAATGAAACACACTAGGGCTAAGTTTTAAATGGATGCTTAGACACAAGAACAGAGACAGCAGCTGAGAATGGAGAACCAAAAAGGTGTCAAATACATATTACATTTACAAACAATGTAAAATGAAATGTCATTGTGTATGTGCCACCTGAATAATGCAGCTCTCCTCATCTGGCTTCCAGGTTCAGGTGGCCATGGGCCTCCATGCCTCTTTCAGAGAATGATGGGAAATCAGCTAAAGACCAGACTACTACGCCTGAGATCATCTGCACAACTCACCTATAAGACTCACAAAAAAAATGAAAGAAAAAAACCAACGGACGCCACTAAAACTGCCAAAACCAACAAAACAAGGTTATATTTTAGGAATTAAATTTTAGACCTGTGAACCCTGGGAGTGAGGCATTCATAGACACCTTATGAATAGTAACACGTTTATTGTCTTTACATACAGAAGAGACAGAGTGCACCACTGAGACGGAAAAGGACACTATTACAAAGCTTTGCTGAAAATAAGGAATCACATCAATTAAAGCTACATTGTGTAAGAATTTCTCCCATCTAGCGTTGAAATTGTATATGACAACCAACTGAATATTACTTTCTAGCCCTTCCCATTCCAAGCGCCTAGGGTGGCCGAACCCGAAATTAGCTCTTAGTATCTCTATCGTTTACACGCAGCTGTTCTAGCCACTCTAATATTAACTTTGGCCTTGTTGCTTTGCCTGTTGCGTTGTCGTTTTAATTCTCTTTTTCGCTTCCCTGGCGAGTAATCTCCCCCTGGCATTCGTCACGGTGCCACTCTGGTGCCACTGAGTGTAAAAGGGCGAAAGGCAGAGGTATGTCCCTCTTTGGCTAATGTATTTTAAAGATGGAGGCGCAACATGGCGGCTGTCATTCGAGTGACTCGCTCGTATGTATTCTGAATGATTTTAAATGGCAGATTCTACGCTTACAATAACACTTTGATTAGGAAGTAATTACACATGAATTATCACATATTTGTGAAAGAACAAAGGTTTTTTGCTAAAAAAATTACACAAGCTAGCGGAACTAGAAAAAGGGATGTTTAAAATCACATATCAGCTTACTTCACTTGCTGTAGATCCGATGTACTGTGCTTCCACTCATGGATTGAAACAGTGGTGATAAACATGACAACGTGACAATCAGTGTCAGCATAAATATAAATATAGAAAGAGTCATATAAATCATGAACATGTATTTGAGATGAAAGTTGTTTTATGCATTTTATACAGACTGGTAAGATGTATTTTGCTCCTGTAGCAGCAGCAGTAGTAGCAGTAGTGGTAGTAGCAGTAGTGGTGTTAGCAGTAGCAATGCTACATTACAAGATTCAGATTGGTAATTTAAACTTGAATTTTTAGTTGTGTATATAAATAATGTTTGGTTTCTACCAGCACAATGTGTATATATTTAATGTGATGAATAAATTAATAAATCAAAATTCAGTAATTCAAACCCTCTATATTCATTGTTTATTTAGTAGGCTCGGTGTTTTCATATGCAAAGTTTATTCTTTATTTTGATCATTAATCTTATCTTGAACTTTTGATTCTGCAGTTTCTGAGGGCACCTGAATGCCTCAGTGGTCTGAACTGGATAGGGCGTGGCCTGTCTGGCTGTGGCTCCGCCCCGGATACGCGGCTCCAGCTTCATGAAGCCAAAGAGGTTAAGCTACACAGGGTTTCGCCGGAAACGAGACAACTAGGCTTTCAAAATACAAACATTAAAATGTCTATGGAAAATACACGTTAACAAAACAAAAAACAAAAACTAAGCAGTGGGATTTTAGAGACAAAAACAAAATAAAAAGACATACAACATTTTTCAAAGCAATCTTTTAGCAGCCTACTATAGTGAATTTGGACAGAAAACAACAGTTTTGTGAAATGTTTTTTTTTAGTTTAGGCTATTTGTAGTCCCTCGACAGATATTACAAAGACACTCTAAAACACAATATAATATTACAGTTATAATGATTTTTAGATAATTTTTATAGCTATAGATCATTTATAAGCATGCAGAACAATAATAAAAAGAAAAGGCAATATTAATTTTAGTTAAAAAAAAAAAAGCATACATTGCCAGCTACTATTTTCAACATGCAACGCAGAGACACAAACAATACATGCAAAGCAATAGAATAGGGGATATTAATGTTAATTGAAATATGGACTTAAAGTGACTATATGTAACTTTTACACGTTTCTGAAACTGTGTAATGTTCCATCTGATGATCATAAATGACCTGTAACAGCAAACGAGAGACTAACAGTGAAAAGAACGCTATTTTTTATATAGTTTTTATTAATTTCTCTGCCCGGGTCCGATTTTACACTACACGGTAACACGTTGTGAAGGGTCACAGATTCCGCTGTAACACCGGAAAAGCCTGTATATTCCTGTGTATGCTACGCCAGCAGTCAACATTAAATTACTCCCCCCTTCCATTTAGCGCGGACGTTTTATTCCTATTAGTCCGTGTTTGTGTTGGCTTACTATTTTCTTTTCCCTTGTCCCCCTGTACCTGTGTAAAGCGTCCGTGGGTTTCATGAAATGTGCTATATAAGTTATTACTACTTTGGTTGCTATGACAATCTTTTAATACCCGGTTTAGCTCACGATACATCCAAAGTAGGCTAAGTTACCGTATGCAACACTTGAAATGCAACGATGCATCTGTAACGTATTCTCTTATTGTAAATGAATGATTTTCTGTCTGACCATGATATACAGTATATCGCGACTATATGACCTCCCGATAGCACTAACTCAGTAATCTACAGTGGGCAATACAGCACCGTAAAGAAAAGACCTTTACGTTTTTGGTAAAAACTCTACCACTTTTGTCCAAAGCGGCCGCTAGAATCGACACAAACTGAATGTTACATATAGCTACTTTAATATACACAAACTAACTATGATTACTAATTAAAACATTCAGTACAGAAACACATATAACATACTGTATATAATACATAAATCACTCTGGCACAATACAAGCAAAGCCACAATAAAAGACAATTTATTAGTCCACAAGCTCAGACATCAAAATTTAAATGCATGTGCATTTACATTTTTACTGTTTTGAATTACATTTTAAACAGGTACTACACTCTCTGATACAAAAGAATTCCTCAACTATCTGAACAAGACCAACAGAATACAACTTCTCTTTGGAAAGCAAAGGTTGAGAAACGTGTTCCTCGGTTCCTCCAGGCCACATGTGTCAAACTCAAGGCCCGCGGGCCAAATCCGGCCCCTTGCAGATTTAGATCCGGCCCGTATATCACTTTGGGTTCACAATACATTTTGGCCTGCCTAGTTGTGCGCCAAATCAAAAACACAGGAAAGTGTTTTTTAAACTGCAATTACCTGACATTCAAAGCAGAATATGGCAGAGTTTGCCGACTCTGAGACTCAGAAATTCCCCCAGAAGCAGAGAGTTTTCATATTCAGGCTGTGAAACAGGTTGTTGTTAAAAAAAAAATCTTTCATTGTTTTGCTTGATTTGCTAAATTCTGTGATGGCTAAGGAACTCTTTTGATGACTTTTGTAGGGCTTCATGTCAACAAAAATGTGACAAAAAGTGTACAAAAATGTCGGAAAAAGCAACACATTTACAAAAAGGTGACAAATGTCTGAGAAAGCCACAAAAAAGTCAGAAACAAATACAACAAAAAATATGAAAAAAGCTACCAAAATGTAAAAAAAAAAAAGTGACATGCAGTAACAAAAGCACGTCAATAAACTCTACATGTCTGGCCCTTGGTGTGATTCTCTTTTTCCAGTGTGGCCCTTAGTGAAAATGAGTGTGACACCCCTGCTCCAGGCTTTTATTAAGAATGTCGCTTTACCGGAAGTCGTGTTCATTAATTGGGCTTCACTGAGGCTGCGCAGAGCAGTGAGCTCCACCGCCTGCTTTCTGTGTTTTCACTGTTGTTCAAAGCTAACGGAGAGCAAACTAATTTCTTCAGTGTTTAACGGGAACTAGATTAAATATCTGCGGATACATAAGCCTGTGAGGAGGAGGAGGAGGAGGAGAAGAAGAGGAGGAGGAGGAGGAGGAATAGCTGCAGAGCAAAAAGAGAGACACGGGAGGAGAAGAGGAGGAGGATAGGGAGAAAAAATCAGGACAGTAACGTTAACGTTATAATGCTGCAGATTTGACTGAAAGGTAAGAAAATCCGCCTTATCAATACTGATTGTTACCTAAGTTGTCGATACTGAGTGAATGGAGGCTGAGGAGAGGGAGGTTAGAGCTGCCGCAGCAGCCTGCAGCTGCTGAATGTAGGTCATTGTGTCTGTGGGCCGAGCCGAACCAAGCCGAGACAAACCGAGCCGGGCCGTCCTGCTGCTGCAGCCAGGCCGCAGGCAGACTGAGGACGAGGAGGAGGAGGAGGAGGAGGAAGAAGAACAACAAGCCCTGCAGCAGGGCTGACTGTTGCTGCGGTAACTAACGAGACTTAGTAATCACCACAAATACTACCACTAACGTTACCACTACTACTACTACTACTAATGATGATAATAACATTTGTATCAAATAATGGAATTAAAGTTGAGCAGAACAATCGAACAAAAACAGTACAAATGTTTAGTAACAGTATAAAAGTAAACATGTATAAACAAAATAATAGTGGTAGAATATTAAACTCTGTCTTTTTTTTTTTGTATTTCTCTGTATAAAAATAAATATTCCAGACTAGCAACGCAACAATTAAAATTACATTTTGGGGCGGAAACATTTTATTTATTAATAGTAACTAAAATAAAACTAACTCAAATCAAATAACTCATCTGCTTCATCATGACTGTGGGGTGCAGTTTGTTCAGATTTAATTATATAATATTTAAAGTAACATCCCTTGTAAATCAACTGTCATCACATTTTAATTCAAATACTGCTAAATCCTGATATATGTGACATCTTGTTTCTTCCATGACTTCAAGCCAGTGAGAAGACCACAGAAAAAACCCAAATGCATAACTTTATTTTGTGAAATAACCAAAACTGCTGGCATGACTTTGGTTTTCAGGACCTTGAATAGTACAAAATGAGCATCAAAGAATGATGGGAAGACTAAACGATATGAATGCCATGGACAAAACATTGCTCCAAATGAGATTCCAAAGTCTTCGTGTCGTATTATCACACAAAAGTGTGTCAGCATAAGATCAAGAACATTTTTGTGCCTAAAAAGTTCAAACTAGGGCTGCACCTAACAACTATTTTCATCATCAATTAGTCTATTTAGTTTAAATCTCAACCAATTGACAGAAATATAAACTGACTGATTTCCTGACTGACAGCTAACAAACTGATGAAACATACAGTAAATCACAGATTGAGCTGAATGTGTAAAGCCAAGAATCTGAATCTGCTGGGAGGGATGCCAGCGGAGAGAAAATCCTTATGGAAAATCACTGGGCTGTCTATATAATATTCCTATAATACTTCAGCGGGGGGTTGTAGTGTGTCTGTGCTGCTACAGTCTTTATTAGTGACCCAATAGTTTATTTTATCAACTAGAATTTGACTGTCAAACTCCTGTGTTGATTTACAGTGTGTTTGTAATCTGAACACTGAGAGATGTGGACTAGTGGCTGCAATTGTGCACCAAAAACTATTTCAATGTTCATTAGGGCTGGTATCATTCATAAATACCGTGACTTCGATACTGGTTCCTTAACGATACTTTTTTTCGATACCAATTTTATAAAACAAAAAGAAATTACAACATTACGGCACAAATGTTTGTGCCCTACTACTTGAGCCCCATCTCTGTGTGTAACGTAGAGTTTTTCCTGCCTGCCTCTACGACCTGTAATGCTAAACAGCCAATCACAAGCATAATTAGATCTTTTTAGAAGCCTGCTGCATGCTTATTGGCTGACTGATACGGATGAGATTTACTCTTTAGGTATTGAAATTGGGTATTGAATGACGAGGCACGTTTCGATACTCGATACTTCAGAGGCAATTTGGTTGGTATCTAAAAATGATTGAATTTGGTACCCAGCCCTAATGTTCATATGAGCATGTGAAGGTCATTTTAAGATAGATTTGAAAAAATGTGAACCTATCCTGTTAAGTGTTGTGTGTTTGTGTGTCTACAGATGTCCAACGTTACCGTGGAAGCGACCAACATGCTCCCCATCCTCAAGAAGAAACTGGCCTTTCTGTCAGGTAAAACACACACGCACACACGAAACCATGAGATAACATGTCTACATGTCAGGACTGGATAATCTCAGTTTACATGCTGTCAGTAATTAGATCTATCCGTCTGTCTTTTTTTAGGGGGCAAAGACCGGCGCAGTGGTCTGATCCTGACCATCCCTCTCAGTTCAGATCAGACCAGCATGGAGGAGCTCAGCGCCACACTGGATTACCTGCTCAGCATCCCCAGGTATGTTTGGCGTTAGTCTATATACACGACGTTCCACTTCCGGGATTGCTTCCGGTACTGCCGGAAATTCCGCCTGATGTCCGTCATTTGTGCCGGATGTCCATTACCTTTGGGCTTTCTTTGTGTTGGCATTCTAAACTCGGGTGGATTTATGAGGACTATGATTAACTGCTCCTCAGATCTCTGCAGGGTAAATCCAGACAGCTAGCTAGGCTATCTGTCCAATCTGAGTTTTCTGTGGCACGACTAAAACAACTTTTGACCGTACACGTTCCACCAAAACGAGTACCTTCCAGAGGCCCCGTTGCTCCGTATCCCAAGACGATTGTGATTGGTTTAAAGAAATGCCAATAAATCAGAGCATGTTTTTCTCCCATCCCGGAATTCTGTGTGGACTCACCAGACCCACCTCCACAGCACTTTGGAGGAAGGTCTGGCAAAGTGAGACTAGTTTGGCATTAACTCGTCACTGAAGATCTGCTGGATCTGTACTTTGTATCTTGGCTCCTGTGTCTGAATCCAGCATGTTCAGCTGTACTGTAAAAAGCTTAAAGGATGATTCTAGTTGATTACAACTTGGGTCTTATCGTATTGGCCCGAATATGAGATGACCCTGACTATAAAATAACCCCTCCCTTTCCAACAGTTTTTGAAGATACAAACACTTTTGGATTAGTCCTGTCTGAGAGTCCTCATCCTTGAAGACTTTTCTTCGTCGTAAAAGTGAAACATGAAATACTGCCATTAAAACAGAACGCAGCTTGTTTTTTAGTCGCATACTCTCACTGTCTCGTGTCAAAATGATTTTCTCCGGTACTTTTTTGAGCTCCACATCATGATGTTCTCTGACAGCGGCCATTTTTGGCAGCTTGACAGATGATTCAGTCCCCGTTTCATATCTGCAGTAAAGGTGTCGGCAGATGCTTTCAGCTCGTTATCACTTGACAGGAATTTATTTCCTCCAAAACACATTACACAAGCTGTTTGAAATTCCTGTAGGTTAAACTGTGTTTCATAAAACAGGAAACATCAAGGCTACAATCAACTCATAATGCAGCACTCTCCGTAGGAGCTGGTGTTACACTCTCCAATGAAAAATAATATCTGATTCAGCGAATACATAAATGTCTAGTCCACTAATATACAATCCCAATTTCATGCACATTGTCTTTATATTAGGGCCAATACTATATTTTCAGGTCTTGTTTTTGTAGTTTTGGATGTGGTTTGTATTGGTTATGATAACATTGATCCAAGAACACAGTAGCAACTTGGCGAGAGCAATGCATATCATACCTGATAGAAAATATATCCCAGAGTATGAATATAAAACCCAAGTTGTAATGAATTGTCATTACGGTTTAAAGTCTGTTAGTGTTCGGAAGAGCCCGCTGTAAAACAGCATTGCATTCTAACGCTAACTTCTGATTCACAAACTGTTTTATACAATCTAAGTAATTGGACATGAATGCACCACCCAAACACCATACAACAAACTTACACTTTAAGTCAGTTTGGTTGGGCAACCCAAATACCGCATGAACAGGAAACTCTGTATGTAAATGTTGGTGTGTGTTGTTCATGGTTTGAATATATTTGTCCTATAAAATGCTCCCTCCCTCTCTCTCTCTCTCTCTCTCTCTCTCTCTTTCTGTCTCTCTCAGTGAGAAGTGTAAGGCTCGGGGTTTCACAGTTATTGTGGACGGGCGGAAGTCTCAGTGGAACATCGTGAAGACTGTGGTGCTCATGTTGCAGGTACAAACACATTACCCGTCCCTCTAGGCTCAGTCATAATGACATACAGTACATGACTGCATTACGTTGTCAAGCTAAGGATGATGATGCTATTGGTGCTTTTTCAGAATGTGATTCCGGCTGAGGTGTCGCTGGTCTGCGTGGTAAAGCCAGATGAATTCTGGGATAAGAAGGTCACACACTTCTGTTTCTGGAAGGAGAAAGATCGCCTGGGCTTCGAGGTGAGTCGCTCAGCTTGTTCTAACTGAACTGGTTCAGACCAACCAGAGTTTTCTATTTTAAAAGAGAATGATGTACGTCTATTGTGAAAGCTGGTTATTGAGCTCAGGTAACCTCAAATCGTTGTGTGGGGTTTGGTCGCCTTTCCCACTGTGAGAACCTGTAACATGGGGCTTTTCATGACTTGAACTCTTATGAACCTTGTGAGGCTTTGGTGCAAGGGTTCTCCTAGTGTTTCCACTGTCTTTTACAGACTGACGTGGCTGGCTATACGTGGTTATACAGTATGTCATTAAAAAGGCAACAGAAGGACTAATTATGTTTTTTAGTCATGCCATCAGCGTGGCACTGGAGACGGCAATGCGGAGGGCTGGACGCTTCACCACTTTGGTCCAGATTTAAACATCTCAATTTTGGATGGATTACCATGAATTTTGTTGTTGGACGTACAGTACGAAGTAAACTGTTGTGGGACATGCAACAATGGAGGAAGTGGTTCTGATGTTGTTCAATTTCTTTCACATTCTCTCGGGCTGAATCCAGGTGCATGCTGCGAGCCTGTTCTCGGCCCAGAATGGGTGTTTGCTCCACTGCGCGCATTATGATCTCTTTTCTATCATCTTATTTGACCTTTTTAACGTTTCCCTGCGCTGTTTGACTGTGTGTGATATGTCCCTACTTCTCAGCCAGTGAGTGGCTGAGAAACTTTCTGGTTCTCCTTTCCCTAAATATTAAAGGGTTCCATATTGTTGAGTTGTTATCCCGCCACATCTGAAGGCAAAAGTCTTTTATAGCTGTTCTGAACGAGAACCAGTTTAAATAACCCAGTTTTTATTATTATTAACTTTGTAACTCACACACTCTTGAATTGTGTTGTTAGCTGATATTAAACAGAGAGAATCTGAGCCAGTTTTGATAACCTTGAGCATCAAAAACTGTCCTGAGGGCTGCTGGAAACCTGAGCCACGGTCGATATGTGCGTGTCTGTGTGAATGATATTCGGCCAACCTACTCCTCTATTACAACAGATGGTTTTACAGACAGAGATCAGTAGTGACTGTGACCCAGATTTCTGCAGCCTTGTTGGCTCTATAGTTGTTGCCACGGTAACTGGAGATAGTTGGTGAGTGTGAATGTGAAAGTTGCTGCAGATAGCCTAATAGATAATCCATCACAGTCAACATTTAGCTGACTTATTCATTTTTAAGTAAAAGTGGAGTTATCGTTGTGTGCTTAGAGCAGAGACTGTCCCTGTTGGTGCGTTCAAGGACAGTCCGACATTTAAGATTTAGGAGTCGGATAATGAACAGTAACAGTTTTATTGTTGAGTTGTAAGATTGTTCATATATTAAATACATTTTGATTGATGAAATGCTTAGATATTTAATGTGCGGGGATTTAGTTTATTTAAATATGCGCTCATCTTCTTCACTGAATTTACACACACACACACACACACACACACACACACACACACACACACACACACACACACACACACACAGCTGCTGAAAGGATGATTCCTGTGACTGTTGAAATGTGACTCATCTAAACTATGGAGTGTGTCTTTGGATGTCACAGTGGGGTGTGTGTCATACAGCTGCTCTGAATTCTGACCTAACAGTTAAATACACACACACACACACACACACACACACACACACACACACACACACACACTGAGTTGAGTCCAATTTCTCCGACAGCATCTGCTGCAGTGGCAGCTGGAAGAACGACTCACTACCAGCTGTCTGACTGTCCAAGTTTATTTGTAAAGCAACCTTTCATAGTGCAGTTCAAAAAGTTTTTTTTTTATTAATAATAGGAAAGGATAAAACCTACAGTTTGTACAGACACAAAATTGGTGAATGCCCAAATTTGAAAGTAAAAGTTGTTTAGTCTTTTTGTAGCTTGCAGGCTGTTAATGAACACTGAACACTGTCTCCAGATTTAGAAAGCGCTCTGGGAAACTGAAGGAGAAGTTTGTCTTGTGATTCAGAACTCTTGGGTTGGTAGACTGAAGCATTGCAAGAAATGTAATCTGTGACCAGCGCAAAGCTGGTATTAAACGTCTAAGAAAATGCAGTGACTCCTAAGTCCTAAGAAAACAGGGGACTATAATTATGTCTTCCCAAAATAAGCAGGGCTCCAGAGGTAACGTGTCCGAGCTGCATCACAGCTTCTTGCACACTTTCCATTTGCCTAACGTGGCTCCTCACCCTCCTCATTCTCTCCCGGTAAAGGAACAGCAGTAACTCATTACGAACATCATCTCAACTGCCCTGCATGTGTAAAGAAAAAGAAGTGTTTTAAAGAAGAACATGTGGCATCCATATTACTGCTACTGCATTAGAGCATCACAGAAGTTGACTTAATAACACCAATAGACAACTGATAGTAGTTCATTACTTTAAAAACAGAACAGATGTGATGGAGCAGTAACATCATTAATAAATGGAAATAAATAAAACCTATAATTAGTGTGTAAAAGTTTGCAGGTACAGGAAGTATGTGCTTTTCACAATCTGATATTATTGGACTCATAATAACTGCAACTGGTTTTAGACGAGCCAAGATTAACTTTGAACAAAAAATAAGAAAAGAGAAACCTTTTGACCCAAAAAAAAAGAAGAACAGTAATGTTTATTGATGATTTGGTTTTATGATTCATTCATGATTTGGATTACACACACATCTCATAATTTAATAATCTAAAAAGTATTAATTTTGAGAGCCTTCATCGATGCTAATAAAGTGTTTTCTTTAGTTAAAAAAACTTCATAATAGGATACACCTGTGATTCCGCTCTCTTCCCTCCTCGTCTCCTCTGAGACACATTTCATGTTTCGGCGTTCAGTTACTGAGTCACTGGCTGGAGGATGGAGAAGCGAGGAAGCATAATTTGCAGAATGAAAAGCAACCCTTGTCATGATTATGACTACCCATCATTTGTTGTATCCAACATTACATACTGTATGCTTTAATACATTGAAACATGCCAGAGGAAAGCTTATACAATATATTTCACCCACAGTTATGTCAACAATATCAATATATGCTGCTGTGCTGAGAGAATCATCTGTGGCGGTCATATAAAATGTTTATATGTGAAGTATTAGTTGTGTTTTCCAAAATATAGAACACAGGGATCAACCTAGAAGTCAAACATTTCCATAAAATGGTTACGTATTTAGAGTCGGATGAGTTTGTCTTTTCAATGTTTTGTACTTCATTGTCCACCAATCCCACCGGAATTCTTGTATTTCACAGCTCAGATAATATAATATTTACTAAATCATATAGATGTTTAATTCATGAAAATACACTAACTGTGAATATGCGATTGTATTGTCATGTCGTGAACACTTTCATGCTGTGTTGGTAGCGTGGGTATTGGGACAGTCCTTGTCTCTCTCACTTCTAAAGGTAAAAATTTTACTCTGTGCTTCCCGTCAGGTGATCCTGGTTTCGGCCAATAAGTTGACTCGTTACATTGAACCCTGTCAGCTGACGGATGATTTTGGAGGAAGTCTGGACTACGACCACAATGACTGGCTCAACAAGAGACTGGTTAGTATTTTATCTTAAATTAATTTATCTATTTGATGTTTTACTTTAAAAAAAAAGAAGAAGCAGCTTACCTTGAGGTCTGAGCTTGTATGTTTGTATGTTTATGTTCGTTTTATTTTTTTGTCAGGTTTTCGAGAAGTTCACCAAGGAGTCGACGTCACTGCTGGATGAGCTGTCTATTATCAACGACAGTGACAAGAACAGTGCAGTGGACAAGGAGAAGTATGCGCACACACACACACACACACACACACACACACACACACACACACACACACACACACACACACACACACACACACACACACACACACACACACTTTGAAGTGTACCAACAGTAGATAGATGAAATCCAGAGCTGTATGTCTCTCTGTCCTCTGCAGATTGGCTGACTGCGCCCTCTTGCCGTCCTTTGACCCAGAGACTGTCCTTCAGACCGGTAAATATCATCTCCTCTCATTTAAGCCCCTTTCAGACATGCATGTCGTTGCGTAAATGTGATGTCAATTTTACATGTCTGAGACCAATTTAAGAAGCTGTCCCTCCATTGCAGTGCAACAGGGAAACACAATGAGGGAATTTTATACTGAAAAGGCTTTAGCTGTGGAAGACATCCACTTGATGTTTCAAACTCAGACAGTTTGAAGCCTCATTTCAGCTTCAGATGAACTTAAATAAACTTTTGAATTCATTTTTGTACAAAACACATTAGGAAGGAACCCTTTAATGGCCAGTATGAACATGAGGAATGTTTACAGCAGGAAAACGCTCTTTAAAAGTGTTCAAATGGGCACCTGATTGTCTATTGTTTTAGGACAGCAAATTGTGCACCTATTCATAAAGTTCATTGCAATGAGTATAATCTGTGCTCAAAGAAAAAACAGTATTTAAAAATGCAGATTTTAAGGATTTTAGTCAAGTAGATTCCTCTCATGCAGTGCAAAAAAAGCTCAGACAGTCAAAAATAATAACACTTTATTTTCAACCTTTTTAATTTCTTGCTTACTGTGTACACAACTACTCTCACTTGTGGTCATGAACTTTGAATAGTGACTGAAAGAATCGTGGATCCAAGCAGCCTAACTAACTCTCCATGTCGGGGTGTCTGGGCTCACCCTGACCTGGAGGATGTGGGTGGAGAGAGGGAGGTCTAGGATAGTCTGCTGCCACCAAGACCTCGAGCTAAATAGACCCTAAGGATGGATGATTGATGGATGGATGGCTGTGTTCACTGTACTAAGCAGCCTGTGTCTGTGTGTTGGGCAGAGGTGAAAGAGTCTTTGTTTGTGGTACCACCCTCCTCCTTCTACCAGCGCCTTTCATAATATAACAGCATGTACACAAACACTGATGATTGTTTCAAATGCTTTTATAACAGGCTTTTGTATCTCAAACCGCATCTCTCTCTCTCTCTCTCTCTCTCTCTCTCTCTCTCTCTCTCTCTCTCTCTCTCTCTCTCTCTCTCTCTCTCTCTCTCTCTCTCTCTCTCTCTCTCTCTCTCTCTCTCTCTGTCTGCAGGTCATGAACTGCTGTCGGAGCTGCAGCAGCGTCGTTTTAACGGCTCGGAGGGAGGAGGAGGAGGACAGGGAGGTGAGGAAGCAGCTGTCAGTCATCCAGGTGTCCCTGTGCGGGTCCAGCTCAGACAGAATAGATAGATAGAAATGGATAGATGCCATCTGTATTGTTTTGTGCCATTTTCTTTCTCTGTTGTAGTTGTTGGAAATGGACAGTTGAATGCTGCCAATCAGTTGTTCCAAAGTACACAGATTACTACAGTATGATGCAGTGTATGAGGGTACAGCATAGACCTCTTGAGTTCTAGGTCCTGTATAACAGGTTTTCCGCGGGGTCTTAAAAAGTCTCAAATTCACTGAAGTATTGTGTTCTAGGTCTTAATTTTTCTACATCCGTGCAACGCTACCCCTAATGCTTTTTTATTTTGTAGTGTTTTTTGTAGTTTTTCTTTCGCTAGTCCAAATATAATTTGCTTTATTACGACTACAAATGAGACCAACACCAACTTATATTGCAGCCAATCAGCTTTCGTGTTATTGGCGCGAGTCTTTTTGAGATTGTACCACAGACATACGGACAAACGGATTTTATTCTTCAGCTATAGGAAAGTGCAAGTTTAGCGATACTGAAAAAAACTGAATTTAGGGCTTAGTTGATGTGATAAAGGTCTTACATTTCAAGCATAGTGGTCTTAAAAAGTCTTAAATTTGACTTGGTGAAACCTGCAGAAACTCTGTATAAGCATGGTGTGACAGTGGTCTCTCCTCATCACCCAGCATCAGTGTCCGACCTCATGAATTCTCTTGTGGCTGAATGGGGGCAAATCTCTGCAGCCAGGTTCCAAAATCTGGTGGAAAGCCTAAAAAAACAGAAGAGTGGATGATGTTGCACATGGTTTTAGAATGTTCAACAATCGCATACTGTAGGGCTGCAATGTTTGAGTGCCCACATATATTTGACCATTACGTTTTCTAATTTTTGAGACAAGCGACAGATGTCTTAATCACTCCAGAGAAGCTTCCTCTTCTCAGACAAGCTGTTTAAAAAAAATCCTTTTAATGTCCTGAAATGGAACCTTTTGCAGGCAACTTTTTGTACGATTAGACCAGAGATGAGGAGATGTTCTTCACTATAACCCCCACAGGCCTCACCTCTCTCTGCCCTCTGACCCCCAGGTCCAGCCTGGTGTCCCATGGAGGAGGAGCTGCTGGCTCAGCCTCAGGTGATGAAGCTGCTGGACTCGCTCAGAGAGCAGTACACCAGATACCAGGAGCTTTGCAGGCAGCGAAACAAACGCACCCAGCTGGACGAGATCCATGCCAAGGTCATGCAGGTAACCCTTACACACACACACACACACACACACACGCACACGCACACGCACACACACACACACCCTGTAAGCCTGTGTCTGTAAATTGTGTGTCAACATGCAGTTTGTAAACACTGATTGGCTTTACTTACTGGCCAGTTTCTTTTATTTAAGTTGTAAATTGTTTAGTTTTTTCAACCTTGGGGATGATTCATCATTTTGATTGTTTTGTTTTCTGCAAAATGCAGCAAGACTAAAACATGACTGAGACATTAATGGTAGGTGGATTATTATTTTTTTACCTTTTAGACAGAGCCAGATTAGCTGTTTCCCCCTGTGTCTAGTCTGTGTTTCACACAAGTAGACAAACAATGTGCAAGTTGCCCCAGATGTAGATCCAAATTTAGTTTAGTCCATAATAGCCATCCTAGGTGCCTAAATTCTGTGTTAACTTTCGGTTAGATTCAGAGACAAGTGTTTAAAAAAAGCATGTGTATTTTGAAAGCTGTAGCAGGCTCATGCACCTGTTCCCGATATACGTTGTTTTGTACGAGTCCTCTTTTCCCTGAATGTCTACAGTGGAGGTGGTGAGTGCAGAGCTAGCACCACCCATAGAGCCACAATAGAGACATTTATGGGAAATACGCCAGGTTGAAATAAACCAGAAGTGTCCTTTAAGCTAAGTTAGCCAGCTGCTGGCTGTAGCTCCATATTTACTGGACAGCCATTTGTGGCTCCTCAAGAAAGTGAATAAGTGTGTTTCCCAAATGTCGAACTATTCCTTTTTATATTGTTCACTGCTCATAGTACACTTTTTAAACTGCAGTTCATGTTCCTGAACAGAGTAGGAATGTTTATATATGTCCATCCACATCACATTGTCCTGCTACAGTATTAGCCTCCTCAGTCTTTAAAAGTCTCTTGCCCAGATTCTTTTATCATCAAATCTTTGACATTTGACCCTCAAAAACAGTGTCAATGAGCAGCACTTCAGTAGAAGTAGACTCTTCTGTTGTTACTGGAGCTCCTGCAGCCGCAGGGGCTGATGGGCAACACCACTGTCTTGGAGATGAGCCTGGGGTTGCCATGTTGGTCGCTAGTCTGGAGGATTTGTGGTAGGGGAGGGGGATGGCCTAGTTCTGGATTGAAGTGTGTGTGTGTGTGTGTGTGTGTGTGTGTGTGTGTGTGTGTGTGTGTGTGTGTGTGTGTGTGTGTGTGTGTGTGTGTGTGTGTGTGTGTGTGTGTGTGTGTGTGTGTGTGTGTGTGTGTGTGTGTGTGTGTGTGTGTGTGTGTGTGTGTGTGTGTGTGTGTGTGTGTGTGTGTGTGTGTGTGTGTGTGCTTTAAGGCGTCACTGACCTGATAAATACAATTGAGTCATGATACTGACACACATCTGGGTAGAATGTTCCAGATGTTACTGCACTGGATAGTACTTTAGAAAACATTTAAACTTCCACTAATAACTTTATTTTGTAATAGACAAACACACAGACAGCCTTTTTAATGGATTTTTTTTTTAAACAATGTAAATGTCAACAAAACATGAGGTCACTACCAAACAAGGCAAACTCAGTTTCCACAAATCTGTAATTTACATTGTAAATATTGTGGAAAATACAAATGTGTATGTGTATATGTGTATATGTGTGTGTGTGTGTGTGTGTGTGTGTGTGTGTATATATATATTCTTTTGTCTCTTTGAACTTAATAAAAGAGCAAAGCCAATTCATAAATTCAGTTATACTGTGATAAGGATATTCCCACCCATCATACTGTATGCTTCAGCTGTTGGATATCAATTTTCAGTTTCCCTTTTTCTATTTCAGTTGGCTTTACTGTAAGTGGATAGAAAAGTAAAAGTGATATTTATATAAGAAAAATATTTTTAGACAGTGACAATCAAAGAAAATGATATATGTGATATCATGTTGATCACAGAAAGACCAGCAGAGCCTGAGAACCTCCTGCTGGTCGTTCTGCTGCACTGCAGCTCTAAGACTTATGTCTCCAAATAGCCATTTTTCACATTTTGACATGTCACAGTAGGAAAAGCACAAGTATGAATAAATAATAAAATGAGTGATGACTGAATGAATTTAATTTAGCTGTTTCAGTTTCAGGGTCCTGGTTTCGTGCACGGTGGCTCACTGTGTTTAAATGAAATGTTTTTTATTGAAATGCACCTTGGGAGTCATAGTTAACTTCTCCTCTTATATGTATGTGCACAGGCTTGTACCTTTTTAGCTTTTTATGAGATAAAAGCCAGATAATGTCTAACACAGTTGCTAACACAGTTCGTCTTTTGCACTGATGATTCAACCGAAAGCGTTTCATGTCAGTCTAAACTGTGCTCCAACTATGAGTTTGTGAAGAAAATGAATGGGAACATCTGTTCCCACTTTCTCCCTCTATAGGAGATCACTAAGTCTGTGTTTTGTGTTTTTTTTTTTTTCTCTCTCTCTTCATCTCAGGTGGTCACCTGGCTGCAGGGTCCAGGTTCAGAGCTGTTAAAGACTCAGCAGGCGATCGGAGACTCGATGCGAGCCGCTCAGGCCCTGCAGCAGAAACATGAGGAGATCGAGAGCCAGCACAGTGTAATGCAACACATTGAACACACACACACACACACACACACACACGCACACGCGCGCACACACACACACAGTCAACATGTGACTAGCACAAACTGATGAATCAGATTTGGGGTTAAATACAGATCTGAGTTGAGTTTGTCTTTTGATGCTTTCACTCTGCTGTTTGCAGATGGACGGTGAAAAGGTCAGAAAGATCACAGAAACAAATTCACTCTTAATGCATTTCATATGATGCTTTCATGTTGTGGTTTGAGTCATCTTTCTTGTTGTAAGCCGATTTACAGAAATAACAACCCTTAACTCAACATGACAGGAGATGTGACACCCTGGAGTCAAGACTTAACAAACAAGATATAGTGTGATAATTACTGCTGTTTTGCCCCGTTTCTAGTCTTTATGCTAAGCTAAGCCAAGCTGACTGTGTCCTGACTCCAGCTTAATATTTGATGTGCAAATATGACAGTGGTATCAATCTTCTTAGCAAGAAAGCCAATTAACATATTTGCCAACATATCAAACTTTTTCTCTTTTAAAAAAAAATGCTTTTCATGGTTTATTTAATGATTTATTACCGATCAGTCAGCGTAGACTAGAAACTCTTCGGTGTATTGCCATACAATTCAACGTCACCACAAAACTAAAAGTTAAATCAACACCTCTCAAAAAGGGTTTCAAGAAAAACGGAACACTATGCAGGACTGTCGTGTGGACTGATTTTGCCTGTGTGTTTTGTACAGGAGTGGTTTGCGGTGTATGTGGAGTTGAACCAGCAGATCGCTGCCTTGCTCAGTGCCGGGGAGGAGGAAGAGGTGGTGGAGCTAAAGGCGCTGCAGCAGCAATTGAGTGATGTCTGCTACCAACAGGCAGCTCAGCTGGAGGGCCGACAGAATGTCCTGCAGGCGGCGCAGGGCTTCCACAGCACCACACAGGAGGTAACACAGACACACACACACACACACACACACACACACACACACACACACACACTCTCTCTCTCTGTATCAGCTGTCATTTGTACTGGGTGTTCGTACTGGAAACAGCCCTGTGTTAAAAAAACAAGTTAATATTTGTGTGTCCAGTACAGAGAGAGGTCCAGGATGTGTTTAGCCTAGCTTAGCACAAATACTGTAGGCAGGGGGAAACTGCTAGCCTTGCCCATCAAAAAAGAAAAGATTATATGATACACACAACACAATTTCTTGGTCTTTTAGCAGTTCTTCAGGAGGTAAAGTAATGGATCAACTGTTGATTTGTTCACAAACTAAAACCCGAACATTACAGCTGCATGTGGGAAAGTGGCAAGAAAATAAAAATGTATGTGATTTATTCTGAGCAGTCAAAGCTCTGTGTTTATCTCTGCAGTTGTCCCAGCTGTTGGACGGTCTACTGGGCATGCTCTGTGCTGACGTAGCTCCAGCTGACGGAGCTTCGATTCAACAAAACCTCAAACTGTTGGAGGAGAAGCTGCAGACTGTCGGTTCGTGCTCTGAATGATAAAGCTTGTTAATAATCAGAATCCGCTTTATTGGCCAGGTTTGCGTAAACAAACAAGGAATTTGACTCCGGTAATCTTTGCTCTCAAAGTACAACACTTAACATATTAAGAATAAAAACTGAGTTGACGGTAAGAATATTAAAAAAATAGTGTACAGTATAACGATACAATAGAATTTAAAATTTTACAAAAAATATACAAAAGAGAGGGAAGGAATATATGCAATATGTGCTATATATATATATATATATATATATATATATATATATATATATATATATATATATATATATATATATATATATATATATATATATATATATATATATATACACACACACACAACTTTTTGTTGTGGTGTTGTAAGTATGTACATCTACATATATCCATGCAGAGGCAGGTCTTGCTTCTCTGCGTCAGAAGGGGGCGCTGTTAATGGAGCAGATGTGCACCCAGCCGTCATGGCCTCTGGAGGAAACGGAGAGTTCACCTGGAGAACAGCAGGACAACGTTCAGCACATCCAGGCTGTGATGGAGGAGATGCAGCTCCGCAAGCAGAGGTAACTGTCTTCTTCTTCTTGTTTTCACAGCAGGATGCCACACGGGGTTTCTTTAATTCTTTCTGAAAAGCTGGAAACATGATATTGAGGTCTAAGATAAAAAGTGCATCTACTACTGAACTATGATCGGATTTAGCACCTTGAGACTCCCACGTATTTTGCTAGCAGTCCACAACTACAGCTCCCATGACTCTGAGTTTAAAAAACAAATTGTGTGTGTGTGTTGCAGGTGTGAGGACATGGTGGACGTGAGGAGGCTGAAGATGCTACAGATGGTCCAACTGTTCAAATGTGAAGAAGACGCTTTACAGGTAGGACACACGACAACACACAAACCTACATATATGATTGTCACATCAATGCTTCCTGTGTCAGATCATTGTGTGTGTTCGTGTTCAGGCAGTAGAGTGGCTTGGCGAGCTGTTGGACGCCCTTTTGAAGACTCATGTCAGACTGGGTGATGACTCTCAGGAGACCAGGACCATGTTGGACAAACACAGAAAGTTTGTGGACGTCGCTCAGGTGAGACACTTCCAGACTACTTATAGTCATGCAGTTAGCATTGCTAAAAACTCAACTTTAAGAGATGAAAAAGGGCAAAAAATAATTCTGAGAACAATAGCAAAATGACTGTTTGTCTCCGTCTTCCCTTCTCTTCCTTCAGAGCACCTATGATTATGGCCGTCAGCTGCTGCAGGCGACCGTTGTCCTCTGTCAGTCTCTGCGCTGTACCACGCGCTCGTCCGGAGACACTCTGCCACGACTCAACCGAGTCTGGAAACAGTTCAGCGTCAGCGCTGAGGAGAGACAACAGAGACTGGAGCTGGCTCTGAACTTCCACACCGCAGCCGAGAGGGTGAGACAGGCTGAGAGAGAGACCTGACAGTCTTATTATGTGTCAGGTGTTGCAGCAGCAATAGTAAAAAAAAAAATGGCGTGTGCTGATAGCAGCTGATAAGATCTACTTCACACGGACCATGGCGCACTATTGCAGCCACATGGAGATTGAAAGTATAAATTTGCATTCAGTACATGTGTTGTTACTGTGTTTCAGGTGTTACAGCAGGAACGTGTGGACCCAGAGTCTCTGGATGAAGTCGACTCTTCAGGGAAAACTCTGCTGGACAGGCTGACCATGCCTGTTATCTTCCCTGATGGGTATGGGCGGGCACGCACGCACGCACGCACGCACGCACGCACACACACACACACACACACACACACACACACACACACACACGCGCTGTAATCCTCTGTAGAGCTGAGGGAAACAATAACAACCAAAATATTGATTATAGCTACCCTAAAACCCTACCCTAAAATTAAAAAGATTCCTAGCTTTTTATTCCCACATGTAAGGTGAGTCCCCATAATTTGACACACGCTTCATATAATACACACTCCTAACAGGAATTGTTGTTGTTTCAGGACCGAGCAGTACTTTGGGAGTCCGAGTGACACAGCAGCGGCAGCGGAGGGCATCAGGGAGCGCCTCCTGCTGGTGGAGGAGCGACGGCTGCAGCTGCAGGAGATGAGGCTTCATAATGACGAGGAGGATGAGGAGGAGGAGGTGCGAACAGGGCAGGAGGCACGACTGGATGTGATAGGAGAGGAACTGAGCGAGAAAGAGGAGCAAGATGAGGAGGAAGAGGAGGCGGGGCAGCAGGATGAAGACTTGGAGAGGGCGACGCAGGACTGCTAATGGATCGCTGATTACGTTAAACTGAGCAGCATTACTGAAGTATCGTTAACGAAGGGCTGCGGATTCATTTTCACCGAAACCTCCAAGTGGTTGCTTCTGTCTCCCTGCAGCAGCCTGCAGCAGTAGGTCTTACTGCTGTGCTGGTCATTTTTTTTTTTACATTAAGACTACTTCTTCCACCAGCCTCACAGCTTACCCTTCTTTAAAAGAGGATACAAATGTTAAATGTGATTCTTTCACTCCGTTCAGCAGGAACTGTGAGAGCGACTGTCTGCTCTGGAACAACAGCGCCCTCTAACTGTTTTGCTGCCGTTAAGTGATCCAGACGATTTCATAAATGTAAAATACTGGTATTAAATAATATTCATATCTCTGGATGCTCTGTTTAAGATCAACTGTAAAATAATAAGTTTGGATAAGAATACTTATAATGTACAGTTAACTCCACATCCTCTTTCCCTGCATGCCTCTTGTTTACCTAAGTGGGTGGAGCTTCCATGGTGCTAACACGGTGACCAAGGTTTTTGTCTGTGCCTCCTCCGACTTCTTGCCTTTCTTGCTTCCTCGCCTTTTTATTTCCCTCCTAACAGAAGATGAACTTCATGGCCTGTACAGGAAGGGCGGAGCTTACTGTATATCAGGTGTGCCGCGACCTGATAGTATTTCCGCATTAACAGTCCTCTACATTTCTCCCATAGACTGTTGGAGCTTTTCTACTCTGGGATGGACATACAACTCTCCTGGTTGCATCACCAAGCATCAGTATAGAAGAGAGAAGTCAACTCCAAGTCCCAAAGAGCATCACGAAACAAGAAACCTCATCCCATTAGCATTAAGTAAAAGATTTACATAATTTGTGAAATCCTTTTTGCAAGTCATCTGGGGAAATTCCCACATTCAGTCTTCCTTCAAAGTTGAACTTAAAGTTAAATTCTAAATTTCTGTGTAAGATATCCACCTTATAAAGTAAACATGGTGATGTGATCATACCTCTGCCTTCTACTACTGACGGATGAGGATGACCTGAGGAAGTGGCCTCGGAAAACAGAAATTGCAAACTATGTAATTCATTGCACATTATTTTCTACCGGGTTCTCTATCTTGGCAATTACAGATTTGACCTAAAAAAGTACTGAAGTGGAAACACAGAACTAGTAGAGATAAATTGATTTGTAGCAAAAAAATAATAATTTCAGTTCGACTCATTGGATGTTTCTTGGTAAAATAGTTTCGGGACTTGTAGTCAACACAGTTCTAACATTGATGCTTAACATCTTTCAAAGATCCAGAGGCTCCGACCACTTCGCTGCTCTAAATAAACCCTCTGCCTTCACGATGGAAATCAGTTCAGTGTACAAACTGGGAGCACTGGTGGTCATTTGCCACATCAGAATAGGACAAATTCCTTTTTCTACTTAATTGACTTTTTCAAGCAAACCGTGCTATAATGGGGTTGGTATTTTTGACCAATACGTGCTGCTGTAAGTGTATCGGCTAAATACTGTTTCTTGCTTTCTGTCCTCTTATTCCAATAATATATACACATGACATCAGTATGACATCATCCTCTAAATAAAGAAGCGTTTTGAAGTTGCTGTCTAAGGTGGGGTTTTTTATTTGTCTGCAGCACAATCAACCACAGTCGCTCATTCTAATAAACAACTACTGTATGTTTTCAAATGAAGTTTATTTAAAAAAGTGTTTTACCACTTCCACTAACTGTTTAAACACGGACATATTTTAATGTATTATTCCCTTGTTCATTAAATAGATTACATGATTACATAATACCTTGATATACCTCCATTTGTACATAATAAAACTTTATACAAGCTATTTCTTGTTGAAGAACAGCTACCACTAGAAGGCAACTTCTTACACACCCATGCCATCTATGAAAAACCTAAACTCATTTTCAAAATGACAAGTCCAGTCATTTTAAGGCAAAATCTTTCACTCTTGGTTGACATACATCTGTAAGTAACAGTGTTATGAAGGTAAATGTCATGAAAGTATATTGTTTTGCTTCCATGAGCCAGAGTGGATGCCTTGATGTTGGTTTTGTCGATGGAGCAGCACTACAGAGCTTATGATGGAGGTTTTTTAAGGTGTTTGTTAACTGTGCAGGTCATTGCCGAATCTCCTTATCCAAAAAGTCTTTGGCCTCGTTGATCTTCGCTGCGAGATACGGTGACCCACCTGCACAAACAAGTGTGGTTCTGTGATCACTCCTTTAACACTCAACCATCCACAAGCTTTTTAAACGTCATTTAACATTAATGCTGGGTCCCACAGGAATGCTCACCCAACTTTTGTCACATTTCACTATGGGTATTAAAGCTATGGCGAGTCCACATGATACAAGCCTTCCATTTCTTATGTACTGTATATATAAAGCCCCCAAAGGCTATCCTGTACAGTTTGGAATTGTTGCCATCAGATGAAAATCAACTTTAATAATGAGTTCCAGCACAGACAGGGCAGAATGTGAGACCATTAATGTGTACATGTCACAGTTTATGTGAATGTAGTGAATTAAGACTGCTAACAGACAACTTTCATCTGTGATATTGTATACTAAAATTAATACACGTTTTACCAACGTGATTTTAACATTTACACATAACAAAAATTCAAATTCATTTTTCGACTTGCAGTCTTACAGACAACTGACATTGTCACTGTGAGGGTTTAAGCTTACCTTTATCTGGATGGTTCAGGACCATGATCCTCCGATGAGCATCACGTACCTTAGCCTTAGTGCTGGCTGGACTGGACATAAAACAAATAACATCCATGTGAGCAATCTTCCCCTTTCTCTGAGCAGTAAGAGAGATACACACTGAAGGACTGTACTTAACAGATAGCATTTAAGAAATATTAACTAACTACGACACATCCTATTACCTGATGCCAAGAATGAGGCTGGCCTCTCGTTTGGACATCTTCTGCTCAAAACCTCCTTTGTAATATGCTGAGAAAGCCTGTGGTGACAAAAGGATTAGAGCTTTGATTCTCAATAGTCTGAATCTAACATCCCAAAAACTCAAGGACGGGCTTCGTTTTATTTGTTAGTGGGTTTTTTTGTATTTTCCCCATAATCAGAGAATGTGAAACAATGTACTTGTTTTCTCTATACTGTATATTCTATCAGGCGGTAGCTCAATTGTTTTTTTGCACCAGCTACAACATGTACAAAAAACAAAGCCCCTGAGCACAACACAGCATTAAAGACAAACACTAATGAAGAATGAGAGTTGCAGACAAGAGCTGTCAGAAAGCCAGCTGTATGCAGTGGTTCTAAGTCAGCGTTAGTTTGAACCTAACAACCTTCCACACAAAAATAGCACAAGATGCACAATTTAGCAGAATAAGATTATGGACATCACTGCAGATGTACTGGAGGTTAAAAAATTACTCACGGATGTAGGCATTTTTTTGAAAGTTTCAGAGAAAACTTGTCCAAGAGGCTTCCACAGCTGGAATGCATAGCGGCCTGTTGATCAAACACATGCATGAAACAGTTTCAAACCAAACACATTTTTAAATGAGAAGGGATCAACAAATAGCAAAGCAGAAATCTGACAAAAAAAGATAGCTGGCAGTGTAACAAATTTAGCAATATGAGTGATATTAAACAAAAACCTGAAAAAAGTATACTGCACGTGCACATCCAGATACTATTATCTTAGTAAATTACTGATCTTGTATCAAACTTTGTTTTACCTGCAAAACCTGCAGCAGCCACACCGAGACCGACTGCAATCAGAGTCCCTCCCTGTCACCAAAATAAAACATCGAGTAGTGACCAGACGAGTCATACATCACACAGGTACTTGAAGAGTATATTAGTAGAAAGAGCAGCAAGCCAATCTCCACTGAAAAAACTTGGCTTTTTGATATCTGTTTGCCAGCGATTTGTATGTGATTAGTCTGCGGAAAGGACAATCATTGCTCCAGTAAAATTGAGTACATTTACATTGTATATTTAGCTAGATAAAAAAGAAAGAAAAAGAAAATGTCATAAGAGGGCGTTGTAATGTATGTGTGTGTGTGTGTGTGTGTGTGTGTGTGTGTGTGTGTGTGTGTGTGTGTACCACGTTGTTCTACAAGATAACGTATACCAAACCACTGGATAGAGGTAAAATGCACACTGAATAGGGTAGTATAATAGCGAAGTTACCCAGTGTTTACTTTAGGAGGTTAGTTCATCCACCTGACAGCAGGTACATGCAGTTAGCGGTCATTGAGGTTACGCAACGCACACGTTAGCACGTAAAACACAGCCTGGTTTAGTTTAATTAACTTCACCAAGGTCTTCAGTGTGAAGACGGCTACTTACCAGCCGTCTGTCTATATCTGCGTCGCTCCTAACGTTTGCTTTAGGAGTATATTCAGCATATCTCATCATGTCTCCTCCGTCAACTGTCACTCTGCCGGCATTCGCCATGTTGCCTCAGCGACGAATGTTCGAGTGTGAATGTTCATTAACGTTTATGGTGCATGCCGCCACCTACTGTACTGGAGTGTGTAACCAACATTAATAAAAAAACAAAAACTTCATAAAGAACTTATATTCTTGATATTACTGTTTCATTTTAATGAAATCCTTTTAACCTACTTGTTTTTCTCTTTTCCCCCTTTTACAGTTTCCTTGCAGTTAGGCTACAAGTCTCGCATTTAGGCCTATCTGACGCTGTCTTTGTCTTTCTTCATGTATACAGTAGCATTGAGTCCTGTATGTCATCATCTTAACCTATAAAACTGTACTTTCTTTCCTACATTTACCTCTCTCTCTGCCCTTATTCCAACTTCCTATGTATCCAGCATCGTTTGGATCTTTTGAAACTCAGTGTAATCTCTTTGAGACTTTCTTTCATCAGTCTTTTCAGGGGGGAAAAGTGTTTCTCAAGTTGAGATATTATAAGATAATTGAGTAAAAACGACACCACTTGCCATTTGTTGAACCCTTTGTGATCTTAAAGAGGACTTTGTCCATGTTGGCACAAAGCTTCACAGCTAACTATGCTGAAAGCTCCTGAGCAGCTACTAAATAGACCTTGAGGTGAGATGGTTCTGTCAGCTGCTCAACTTTATGATATTCATTGTGATTTCTAAATCGTGTCTTAGGAGGATTTCTGCATTTATTCTAGTCCATTTTGAGCAAACCATTGTTGTTTCATGTTTGTGCCACTAGGTGGAGCCGTTGACAAGTGAACCGTGTGTGTGCGTGTGTGTGTGTGTGTGTGTGTGTGTGTGTGTGTGTGTGTGTGTGTGTGTGTGTGTGTGTGTTGCACAGAACAGGTAAATATGTAGAGCCTATTGATAAATATTGAATTGTGTGTGTTGTACTGCAAATTAGTTATATATTCAGTGTCATGTCTACATGTGTTTGCGCATATTTGTGTTTGCATTTGTGCTTGTGTTGTTTTATCTGCTTTTATTTGTATTTGCATGGTTGTTTTATTTGTTTATATTTACTTGTGTCACTTTATTATGCTTTATTTGTGTTTTCTTGTTGCATCAGTTATATCTGTGTTTCGGTTATATGTTCTTCATATTGGCTTGCGTCTTTTGTTGGATGTTGCACTTGTACAGTAAATGTTTGTGTGCTTTATTTGTTTGCATCTATGCTTGATATGTGTTTGTATTTGTGCTTCTCTTTGTTGTGTGTGTGTGTGTGTGTGTCTACAGGTGTACTCTGTATCCCTTGTGGACCCTCAAACATGATTAGGGGTCCAGCAGGAGTCTCTGAGCAGGGAGCAGCAGCACAGAGGAGCTGATGGAGCCTTGAGCCTGGAGCTGGTTTCTATTGTCCCTGGTAATTGGATTTGGTCTGTGAGGAGAGATGGCTGCCAGTGAGAGGCTCCGATCATTAGGTGTGAATGAGATGTGTGGTGCCAGGGATGCCACAAGCAGATTGGTATTATGCTGTTCAACAATGAAATACACACACATGTACACACTGAATTTGCCGTTTTCATTTCAAACACAGTTCTTCCCAAATGTGTTTTCAGATGATTTTCTAAAAGCTCACCTCCACACTGAAACATTTAAACAACATTTCAAACATTTCATGAAGAAAGATTCTTCAGACTTACTGACCATTTTTTGTGTGCAGAAAACTCAGTTCCTTAAAGCAGGTTTAAATAAATCTGAGATAAGTCACCATGAAAAGTTATTCCTCTAGTCTAAAGTAACCTGGTCCTGTTCAGGTTAGTTTACAGTCTTAACAGTCTATCAATCTAAAGGTTGATCTTTGTTTAATTGCAGTGCTTTCTCCATTGTCAGACTGTCATAAGCGGAATAGCCTGGGTTTATTGTAAATGCATTGGCATGTTGTCCTTTGTCCCTTCACTTACCTGTTGCGGCAGTCTGAAAGTTTACAGCTCTGTTTGAATGTGTCTTTTGTACACCTGAAATTTCAGGTAGGTCATTCCGTCTTGATTGCACAATAGCTGAAGACGCTCAATGCACTGCATCTTAAAGAGGAACTCCACCGATGTTACACATCAAAGTCTGTTTACAGGTGTTGGGGAGTACTACTGCATATTTAAAAAAAATAAATAAATAAAAAGTCATATAAAGCCTTTTGTAGCTCCAGAGGGAGCTGTGTGAAGTATGATATACTACCTACAGTGATGTCTCTTGAGTCAGCATCAGTTGGGGCTGAAGAAGACAAGTTTGAAAATGGAAAAATATGTGGGTGTGGAGCTAGAAATGTATTTATTATAGGCCTCAAACATAACTACCAGTGCCACTGACAATCATGCTCATGTTAAATGTGCCGAGCCTGGTCTATAAAAGAAATAAATGGCCCAAGTTCTGGCCCAAGGCGACTCAGCGTGTCTACTTGAGGCTAGCTGTTCGCGGCTACATTAGCTGCTACTAGCAAAACACACTCAAATCTCAAATCGAACCGTCAGCGGTCGAGCGGCATTGTGTGCAAAAATATATTTCAAAGTTTGTCTGAAGCTAACGTGGAGGTTCAGTTCCACAAAATGTCCTCTTTATGTTACTATCCCTCCACTGCAGTGCAACATAGAAACACAAAGAGGGAGTTTTATGATAAAAGACTTTAACTTTGGAAGGTATCCACTTGATTTGTCTAACTCTGACTGCTGAAGGCTCACTTTAACTTCAGATGAACTTTGGAATGTATAGCCTACTTTTTCACAGAATTGTAGATTTTCCTCCCCATTGGAAGTGCATTAAGAAGGGATCTTTTAGTGGCCAGTAGCTATTAACGGAAGGAATAATTAGAGGAAACAAAACCTGTTTCAGTGTTCAAAATGGTTGCCTGCCTGAAGACAGACTTAAGAAATGTGTGAATCTATCCTTTAAGCAGTTATAAAAGCAGCTCTCTATAGCATAACACCCAGTTGTGTCAAAGTGATTTAAATATTGACCATGTTAAACCTCTGTTTATATAAAGATTTATAATGCAGCTGTACACAGGTTGCAGATTATTTGCATATTAAAAATAAACCTGTGCTTTTGTTTGTGTGCATGCATTTACAACTTAATCTCAGCGAGGGAGAAACATTTACTAAAACACACACGTACAAGTGCAGTGTTTCCATGGCAACCAAGCAGCGACTCTGCTCTTCAATAGAGGGTGAGTGAGTTGAGGTAGATGGCTATTGTGTTGTGTGTGTTTGGGGGGTCAGGGTGGCGGTTCGAGAGGGGTTACAGGGGGCAGTATTAAACAGTGCACTAGACAGATGAAAGCACTGCACATCCTTAAATCTAATCATAATTTAGTCATCACTAGAAGATGGTATGATCAAAATAAAGAAGGAAATAGGCAAGACTGACAGGACAGACAGAGACCTGAGTGCATGAATCAAGGAAAGGGAGATGTGAGATTGCTGTTAGATGGAAAATGATGGAGCTTCATGGACAGAGATGGTCTTATTCCTAACATTGATGCTTATTTCTTGCATTAATCCCTATATTCATGCACAGGCACTTAGCCTAAAAGGATTTCTAGCTCAGACGCAGCTCAGTCATAACCACCAATACCTGGACATCCAGTCATGCCTTTTCTTATGTAAAATTGTAACTGAATGGAAAGTAAAAAAAGCCAAAATATAATAAAATGTTCTTTAATCAACAAAAATGTTTTCTGGGATCACTGGAAGCAGAACATTATTTGTCCATGAAGAAATAATGTGTTGAATAGAATGAATGTCAAATACTGGAATAAGATGTTCCCATCTTCATTTATTTGCTTTTGCTGAACATGTTTCCAGAATTATTAAATTCTGAAAAAAAGAAAAGAAAAATCTGAAGAAATTACCATTTTATTTTTAAATTTGAGCCATGCAGTACTATTATCCTGCAACAATGCTGCATAGAGTACTCGGTAGAGCCCATTAGGGTGGCCTGGTCCTCCTCTCCTTCACTGGGGAGAACTTTTGAAACAAATTCAGACAAAGAGCATTCAGAGAGAGGAGGAGGAGGAGGAGGAGGAGGAGGAGGAGGAGGAGGAGGAAGCCTTTCTCAAATTAAAATATTTCTTGGATTGAAGCTACTTTTAATCAGTAATTTGTGCTAAAGTTTGAAATAATCAAATTAACCAGCACACACATACATATCCCTATTGAGTTAAGCTTTTCTTAAAGCCAGAAGAAAGGGTTAATTCTACCTGCAAACAGATACATATCTCATACAGATCTGTTCAATGAAACTGCATGTCTATGATATTGGAGGTTGACAATATTGATTCACAAATATGTTTTATTAATGAAAAAAAAAGTCCTTTATTGTCCACATTTATTGATTCAGCCCATGTTTGAACACAAGCTGAAGGAGAATTCTTGCGTCCCTCTTGAATGATGTTTCTCTATACTGACACGTTGGGCTTTGGGGCAGCTTTAAGGAGCCCATTAGGGGGAAACTATCCCCACCTCTGCTTTGTCCTCCACTCTCCGGTCCTCTTCCCATCTTGGTCAGATTCGTCTGTAAAGATGTGTGTCACAACCTTTCTTTGTGAGACTAAATAAATGCACTACCTCCATGCCTTTTGGGGATTTTTATCCCATATAATGATAATGAAAATAATAGAAATGCCCTGTGTACAACATGATTGCCTTATTACAGAACACATTGGTAAGAGACAGAGAATAGGTGTTGGGAAAATGTAAAAAGATCATAAGATTCAGTAAAACCTTTTTGATCCCTGTGCCGTCTTTGGGTCATTATAGGCCTATTATAAATGATGTCAAAGGGTTTTTAAATTTAAATAATTGCTATATAGTAATAATGCCAAACTCTAGTAGGCCTAATTCCTCACTGATAATAGTAATAATAAACAGATGGAATTACATGTAACAATGGTGCTGATGTCTGTTGTTGTTTTGTGACTGTACACCTTCACCATTGAGGCTGTTGTTGATGTGTCGTTTTGTTTGTGATGTGTGCCTTAATGAGTGCCTTAACAATTATTTCCATGATATCTTTAAAAAGAAATTAGTTTCACTTCCCTTATTCTGAGGAAGGTATGTTCAGGGGAAAATATAAAAAAGGGAAAGAAACATGGAAATGTGATTCTTGCATAAATACAAATATAACAGATTGTCATGAGTTGAGTTTTAATAATTTAAAGAATTATTTCACTATATACTGTTCTTTTCTGTATTTATTAATATGCATTTAATTATTATAAAATAGTCTTTATATCTTTATTGGCTCATAAGTACCCTACTTCTAAAAATGTACCAGTTATGTCCAATTCACGGAACCTTTATCTTGTAGCTTCAGTTGCTTTTAGGGGACTTCATCGCTGACGGACTGTCAAAATGACATAAACACAGTAAGGTGAGTCTCGATTTGTGTTTTACTGCTTGTTAACGGCACCAGTTTCACCACAATACCAATACAGATCCACTGACACATGATGGCTAAGACCTGAATGAGCGAACAGTTTTATCTTGTATTAAAGTGACATTGATCAAGGAAGGAGAGAGAGGCTAGCGTTAGCTGCTAGCTAACTAGCCCCCGGCTCACATCACATTAGCTGGGGATAAAAACAGGCCTTATTCAGTCATCTTTCAGACTAGTTAATCTATTTTATTTATGCCGCTATATATACATTATGTGTGTCGTGATAAACGGGGCAAATTAACGAGGTAGCTTACGTAGCAAGTTAACGTAGCTATCAGAAAGACTGACCGTGGCTTCACCTCTGTCAGTGTTTACTGCTGAGATGCTGACTGTGTGTTTATTGATACAGGAACAGAGACAAACCAACAACAGCGCTGAGCCTTGAACCCTGTTGTTTTTCGTTTCTGGTTTCTCTTAGCCATATTAAACTCAATTATCATCATTGTGTAACGTTACTTTACTCTAATTACCCATTTCATGTATACATATATTCATATCTATATCTATATATCCATTACATATGTATTTCTTTGTACTATTTGTATTGTTTACAAATAACAGAAACACTTGACTTGTTTAAAGACATTGTATTTTGTTGGTCATTGTTGCTTTTTATATAGTATACATTTATATTAACACACATTTTTTACACCTACTTGTATGTACATAATAGTTCTATGTTTATTTAGTTTTCCTTGTTTTTGTCTGCCTGTACATTTTTCTGTGTGTACAGAAAGTACATTGAGAGCAATTTTGCACCTGAGTCAAATTTTTTTGTATGTGTACACATAAGCTGATTCTTAGATAAGCCAGCCGCAGAGCTGAGGAACAGTGATAGGTTCAAAGTCTTAATACTTTCCATTTTAAAAGTTTAAATTACATTTTGAGGTGTTGTCATTCCAGCTTTAAAAATTACAGCTGAATGAAGAATAATTGCTCTTAACACCAAACAAAATATCAAAACATATTGTTGACTTGATTTGAGTGTGAACATGTATACAGCATAGTGAAAATATAAAGCAACATATACAATAGAAATACATACACGTGTATGAACTGGCAATACAAATGGGGTGATGTGTGAGTACTAATGTGTGAGTGGATGGCAATGAGGTGTTCAGCAGCCTGAGAGTAAGACTTAATTATACATTTTAATTAAGCAGTAAACCATATAACATTACCATTATGAGCTTAAAAGGCAGAACTGATTTAAATGGTAAATACAGCTTGAATATGAGTTCAGGATAGCGTAAAAGATGAAAAGGTGATCAAATATTTGTTGTGGAAAACGTAGGGCAAAGGGAAACCTTTTTTCTTTTCTTTCATGTGCATTATATTTCTGGCCTACCTAAAAGTAGAAATCATTTTAGTTTGAAGAAAATACTGTATAGCTCTCACATAAAATATAAATGTATTTTGTTGCACATAAAACTGCACAAAAACCCAAACGACCCCCAAATAGCTGTCCACAGCTCAGCTTTTCTTAGTGGTTACAATATATTTAAAGAATGAAGTATATCCAAAATGTTAGTTCAGGCTGATTTTTCAGGCCAAATTAGATGTAACCTATGCAATGCTAACCCTAGGCAATAGCTATAAGAGTGAAACTTGGGATAACAAAATGAACCAAATCAGTACTTGATTCATTGATTTCCTTCATCTGCTTTCCTTGGGATGACCACAGTCCCTTTATGATACATAAGACGTAGTTTCAAAAATCATCATTTCATCAGCATCTAATCTGTGCTTTTCTGGCTGTTGTTGCCTGTATTTGCTTGACAGCATGTGTGAGTCAACATGAGTTCAGTGGGAAGCTCGATGAGTAACTTGATGATGATGATGATGATGATGCTCCGGTTAGGTCAGAGCTGTATCTGCAGGCAGATGATATCATGGTAAATATGTTGGTGTAATAGTATACCGGGTGTTGAATTAAAAATAGAATATAAACTAGTAGGCGTTACTGATCAGTGCTAAAGTGGACATTTCAGCAAAGCTGCTACACCTGTATTTTTGCCACTTATGGTTTGTAATGTATAAAAAGTGACTCAGATGAGTATAGAATAGATAGTATATTTATTAAGATTTAATGGAGTTTTGGCCCATTTTATTATCTTGACACACTCCCATAAAGAAACTGCATTGCTAACTATATCATCTAGGGATTAGTGGACTTATTTTTTTAATTTATCTAATAAAATTGAAACAATGAAACAATTGAGCGGCTCAGCAGTTTCAGTGTAATGTTGGAACTGTTTACCAGCACTAAAAGTCCTGCTGCTATGCACCAGTGGACTGTATGGTCTTACTCGTGTGTGTATATAGCATATAAATTAATAAACGCCCAAATTTAATCCATGAAGAGCATTGAAGTTAGTGATATCTACGATAATATCTTCCTTTGTATCTCCCAACAAATGATCATCAATAAATCGTGAATAATCAATGTATCGCCCGGCCCGTCTAATTGAATTGCAGTGATGTAATGGACTTTAAATAATTCATATGTAGAGAAAAGTAAAACAGACTGAGCTGTGGAGGAGAAGAAAATCAATGAGGGCAAGAGAGCACACATGAAAAAGAAAGAGGTTTAAAGAGAGAGAGAGAGAGAGAGAGAGAGACACAGACAGAGGAGTGGAGAGAATCAGAAGAGACAGGCGGTCAGGCAGATGGATGGGAACCCCACCCAGGCCTGCTTCCTCTCTGCCCACTCAGACCAGTGATAAGCAGCTGAGGAGCAAGTCAAGTATTATTTCATCAGGAGACGGGAGGTAGGATGATCGTTTCTTTTTGTTGAAAAGGAATCTGTGAAGCGTCGGCCTCTAATGAAGATACTGTAGGTGGGTCGGTAGTTTGATGCTTAAAGTTGTTAAACTAGAGGCTTAATTATGTGACTTTTCTCTTGGCAAAGACTCTATTTAGAGTCGGTTTTATGTATAATTTAATCACAGTATTCTCACTTTCAGCCGTGCTTCCGTTCTTTGTTTTTGTTTGGCATGCTTCCTCTTAACCACTTCCTCTTTCCATCTTCTGTTTGTTACAGCGAAGCCGCAAACAGTCTCCATCTGATGACTTCACAGCCACCTGACGGGCCAAAATAACTAGCCCCTTGAACATCTTAGTCTGTGCAGGGAGATTTGACTGTTTTTTCTTGCCCAAACTGGCTAAGTAATGTAGTTTGCCACCCAAATTGGCTCAGTTTGTGGGTCCTAGGCTACTGCCAGTCCTGTTTAGCTCTGGCATTAAGCCGCAGAAGCTTTCCCCCAAGAGAGGTAGTCGACTTTCCTTCCAGAGCTCGAGGCACACCACTGAAAAGATAGACTGTAACTCTGGATGAAGGCCCTGTCTTGAGGAGGAGAGCAGGACTTGGCTTCAGAGAGCATTTTGTGAAGACTGCAGACTGCTTGGATCTTTCTTACCCCTTTCTTAGCTTGCATTTGACCAGCCGAAAGCCAGTTTGTTTCATTGGACATGTGGATGCTGCTAACTTGGTTTTTGTGTCCATTTTGGAAAACCATCTAGTTGTGAGACTTGTAGCTCAGGGGACCGGGCACAGCCATGGAGGGTCTTGAGCAGCTTGACATGGTGGGTGATATCAGTCCGGCTCTTGAGGCCACCGAGGACTTTATCCACTGCATAGACGGGATACAAGGCCAAGGTCCGAGCCGAGCTCAAATAGGGACCCTCCAGCCTTCCAGGAAACCTAAGCAGCTGCAGGAGGTGTCCAGTGTGGCGCTGGGGAAGCTGAGCTCCAGCGGCGTGTGGGGTCTGCTGGCCAGAGAGCAGCCAGAGGTGGGGCCTCTAGGCCTGGCCTGGGCCGACAACTTCAGCGTGTTGGGGCTGGGGATGGGCTTAAGGCACGGCAAGAGAAGCCGAGCGCGCTCCACCAACGACCTGGCAGCCCATTCCAAGGAGTGCACAAACAACACTGCCAACTCCTCGACCAACTCAGCCTTCAAGAAGGGACACAACCGGTCCAGGTCGGACGTCAACTACCGGCCGTCTGCATACACAGACAACAGACTACCCACTGTGGACTGCAACACTCTGAAAAACATGATCCTCAACAACCAGCCAGAGGGTGAGTTCACATAGCAGTGGGAGTGTGATATGATGTAGAAGGTCTATGATAGAGCTAAAAAAGATTTTGTAATCTTTGGGGTTTAGACAATTGATCAGACGGAAGAAACATTTGTGATATTGGGTGATATAAAATTGAATGGACTTAACAAAACAAGCAATTTGAAGACTTTTATTCACATTGCCTATCCCTATTGGAAAATATTTGATATTAAAGGTAAAAGAGACAGGGACATTTTTTTTCACATTTACGTCCCTGGATTAGTCTTTATGAAATTGTCATTTCATAGCATTTTTACATACAGGCTACTCAGTTCCTCCAAATGTTTTTCTGGTGGTGATTATGACGCACCATGTGGTCAGGGCTGATACGGAGTACATGCAGATCCACTATATTACACATATTGACACACTGACCAGAGACCCATGGCAGTAAAACGAGACTTTACCCGACACAATTACACTTTGGTGTTTTGTCTTTGGAGCATAATTTGCAGACGTCTCAGCGGCAGATATAAATGTAGCCCCAACTACCATCTGCATCACTAAAGTGAAGTGGGAAATTATATGTTTTCTTTGGGTGAACTGACCCTTTAATCGCATTAGAGTTGCATTTGTGACATGAAGAGTCGTATTTGCTTTGACTCCCTAAAGATGATGTCATGTCCTCTGGTGATCAACAGTCCGGTCCCTACCTGTCAGAGACATGCATACCTTCTCCTCCTCCTCCTACTCCTCCTCCTCCTCCTCCTTTGCTCTGATAGACCGTCCATTCACCGGAAAGCTTTCTCAGCCTTTGAGAGGCTTTGGAGAACAGAAGTCTCAGACTATTTGTGCTGCAGATTGGGGCGTATGCTGTACTTATGTTGAAGCATCCTCAGAGAAAGCAATAATGATAGAAGATGATGATAACTTGAAATGACACAGCTGTGCTATGACAGTCAGTATTGAGGCAGAGAGCCCAATGCGCGCACACACACACACACACACACACACACACACACACACACACACACACACACACACACACACACACACCATTTGTTTGTGTGTTTTGGTCATCTGAAGGCCTAAGGATCCTAAGGGATCCTGAGGGATAATGGCCTGTAATCCTGTCAGCAAATGGACTCAAATGAGGCGAGAGAAGAGGCAACCCAATTACCCGGCCCCTGATACTGGCAGGATTATTTAGTATTAGCATATGTGTGAAAAGGCATCAGGCTATTTAATTTGGCTCGATGTGCATTGAAAGGAGAGAAGTAGGAAAAGGACGGTAATAAGCAGAAGGCAGAGTGATTTTAGCTCTGCCTCGCTATGTCTCTTCATTCACATTGAAAGAAAAAAAAAGCCTGTTTGCCTATCCATAAGTGACAGCTGGGGATGTTTAGATGGTAAATAGAAATGATGATCATCATTATATACACAATATTCATGTTCATATGTGACCAAAGAAAAGCAGTATGTGTAGCTTTTTATTAAAGCTCATATTTTGTAACTATGCCCACTGAAATTTAAAGGCAGCGTTCATCTGTTTGTAAATTATGATTCTTGTAAATAATTGGTCTATCTTCGTTTGCACATTTCTCAATACATTTATATTCATAAAAGTTCAAGGTCCATGCAAGGAAATAGCTTTTAATGTCCACAGTAAAGCAGTAAGCTTGTGAAAAAAAATGGTTAACTCATCAAGTTACGTTATGTACGTTATGTGCTAAGGCAGTTATTTAGATGAATCAATTCGCCAGTCAACAAAATATAAATCACCATGAATATTTGCTGGTTCTGTGCGTGCGTGTGTGCTTGCATGTAGTACACAGTAACAGTACGAGTGCAAACAATAGTAATAACGTGAAGTCTTATCTTAGTCGTCCAAAACGGTTGTTTCTCTCATTTTTCCACCAGCTTGTCTGTTTTTTTGCCCCTGCTTCTTTACAATAATAGTAGGTAGACTTTTCTCTGCTTTTGAAATTTCAGTTTGCATCGTCATCATAGTTTTAGCTGCCTAGAGTCAATCTGCTTTTTTCACATTCTTGTGAGTCTTTCTGCTGACTTTGAATGCATTCATGCGTCCTCTGTGTTTCAATTCCTGTTGCATCTGAGCACACTGTAACACATCATGTATGACACATCCTTTTTTTCCCCAAATTCTGGCCTTACTCAATTTGGGGATTTTTAACACACACACACACACACACACACACACACACTTTAATGTAGCTTTTACCGATGAAGTTCTTACTTCCAGAAAAAATAACTAAAAATAAATTTACCCTTAGATGTAAGTATTTTAAAGTCCTGTGACAGGCTGATGACCTGTCTAGTGCATAACCCTATTGTACCTCTCACCCAGCCCAGTGCATGCTGGGATAGCTATACCCCACTGTCTGTCTGTCTGTCTGTCTGTCTGTCTATGCGTATGTGTGTGTGTGTGTGTGTGTGTGTGTGTGTGTGTGTGTGTGTGTGTGTGTGTGTGTGTGTGTGTGTGTGTGTGTGTGTGTGTGTGTGTGTGTGTGTGTGTGTGTGTGTGTGTGTGTGTCGGCAGCCTACTTCTGCAGTCTATTTGTACATTTGTATCCAGGAAAACGTGGGAGTCTGTTTGATTGTAAATCGGCATGTAATATTCAGATTTTCTCCCTTATCAGTGGGTAAGGTTGCTTGTTTAAGGTCTTGATTGACTTGAGGGCAGCAGTAATGGTTAGTTTGCATCCCTGAGGGAGAAGTGTTAATTCTGGTTTAAGGCTTGTATGTGTATATTGGACTATTACCAAAGTGTGATGTCAAAACCTACCAGGTGGAGATGAAGGCTAATTGAACAGAGCAGTTTTCCTCGCCACAATGCCTAATTCTCATCTCAACCTTCCCAAGCGTGAAGACTGCCAATCAGCCTGTCTTGATTCCAGCTAAAAACGTATTTGCATATTCATTTGTTCCTTTAGCAAAAAGGTTTGTTAACATGCAAAGTCCGAGACCTGGAGTGACACCATGTCTGCTGCTGTTTTGATAAGATTGATGAGGCACTTGACTCGCCACCGGAGCTCTGAAGGATTTAGCTTTTTCCTTTACCCTCCTTGAGTGATTTAGTATGTTACAGAAACAAAATGCAATATCTGCCAATTAGACTGCTCCTAGTGGGGGTTTAATAAGTTTGTGGGATTTGTTTAGGGGATGGCGATTGTTATTTTTTAAAAAACCTGTCTACCCACTAAAAGACGTCTCGATATTAAGGTTAAAACTGGGCTAAATTAGACTGTAAAGTTTTGACTTTTTTTTTTTTAGAGGTCTAGGTTACTTATAACCATTTATTCAACTGCATTTCATTGTATATGGTCTTCTTGCAAATCTCCAAATTAGTTGACTTGCAGACAGCTTATAGACTAAGTCACAGTTTCTGAGTCCTTGCTGCCCAATCTTAAAGCGTAACTCTCACCAAAATGCAACCTAGGGTCTTTTTGTGAATGTACCCGAGTCAAACTTTCATTTTTAAAAGCATATTTAGGACGGAAGCGCTACTTTTAAGATTTACCATATTCTCGTTTTTCGGTCAAATGGCCTTTTGAATGGAAGTCCTAGGGGCACTTTTATGCTAGCCTCAAAATAGCTATTTTTAAAACACTAAGAAGGCTCGACACAATATGAAACTTTGCTCGAAGTATCACCAGGGGCTCTACACCTTAACGAAAGCATTGACAACATTGTTTGTGTACACAGAGTTTACTAAAAAAGGTTTTGAGCAACTCACTGTAGCTGTTGTTTTTCCGGTCGCCGTCTATCAAGCCAGTCAAAGATAGTCAAGGGAGGAGAGTAAAGAAGGAAAGCTCCAAAAGCTTACTTCCATATAAATGCACGGATAATTCATTGTTAGTGAAACACAATATTGACCTTGTGGTTGAAAAAGGAGCCTCATATAAGAATGACATTTCCTGCTATTGAGTCTGTTCATTTGCATTCGGAGATCGCCTATTTTGGACTGGGAAAATGGCGGATAGCGTAAACAACAACTGCTAACGTGAGTTGCTCAAAACCTTTCTTTTTAGTAAACTCTGTGTACACAAACAATGTTGTCAATGCTTTCGTTAAGGTGTAGAGCCCCTGGTGATACTTCGAGCAAAGTTTCATGTTGTGTCGAGCCTTCTTAGTGTTTTAAAAATAGCTATTTTGAGGCTAGCATAAAAGTGCCCCTAGGACTTCCATTCAAAAGGCCATTTGACCGAAAAATGAGAATACGGTAAATCTTAAAAGTGACGCTTCCGTCCTAAATATGCTTTTAAACGAAAGTTTGACTCGGGTACATTCACAAAAAGACCCTAGGTTGCATTTTAGCGAGAGTTACGCTTTAAGTCCTAAAGATTCATCTGTTTTTCACCAATTTCATATATTTCACATATAGCTTGTGGTTTTTGCTGGCCTGCTCTGTGTAACAGGTGCTTCTCTCTCTTCCTCTTTCTTTAGTGGAGATACAGCAGCCTGAGATTGAAAGAAAAATCTGACCTTTTAAGAATGAAGAAATCTTTGTCCAGTATTTGGTTTCATTGGGTGATTAAACCACTGGAGTATGGCTAATGTTCCCAAATATTCATCCACAGGCCACTGGTCACGTGTCGTAAAGTTTGCTTTTCGAAACACTTCATGTTTGACCTTTTTATGAACTCGAAACACAAAAAGTGCATACAAAGGTCTGTAGGTGTATAGAGTGAATTTGATCGTGGGAAGCCAAAATCGTGATTAAAATTCGATTAATTGTGCAGCCCTAATATCTACCACAAAATGTGTTTGTGTATGGGCCTCAAAAATCTAGTACCGATCAGGCTCTAATCATTGCTATCATTAGTTTTACCTTCACCTTTTTTTTCCTTCTCCAGTCATATATTGTAACTAATTTGGTATCTGGTATCACATAGGTGAAGCTTTGGATTGCTGGGGGATATTCCCAAAAAGTAGTGCACATGCTTTGGACATTTTCTGCTTCTCTGAGGGCACAACATTGCTTACATTTCTATATTTAAGATTGTAACGCAGATCTAAAATAGTGGAAAGCAAAGATATTGTAATAAATAGGGATATCCGACAAAAAACAGCACAACAAGATATGGCAACAAAAGTTGGTGTGGCCGAACTATCCCCTTCATTTTTGGCACTTCCTTTTTATTTAAGAACCTTGTTACAATCCCTGTTATGTATTTTGTGTTAAACATTTTGTTCAATAAGATAGATTTGTGTTGGCTGGCATCTGAACAAGCATTTTTCAGGCATGGCAGTGAAGGCAGCATGGCTCATAATAAAGGCTGGCCCAGTCTTATGTACGAGCAGGGGTAACGCCTGTTGTCTACCTGAGTATGAACCCTCCTTAATCAAGGAAAAAATGCACCATAATCACAAGAGGAGATGGTGAGAGGAAAGGGGGTAACAAACCTCCTGAGCATCAGACGGTGAAAGAACCGACAGGAAAAGCCAAAGTAGGGATTGGGCGTGGCTCCGGTCTTCAGATTAAGAAAGTGGGCCCAGTGGCCTCCTTAACAATACTGTGTCTTCCTGCCTTGGTGACAAGGAACATTTTAGGAGAAGCACCCGCACATGGCTATCTCTTACCAAAATACCAACACTTATGTCAGAGCCACCGATAAGCCCCCGATAAGTTACCTTGTGAAGGAAACTGGCCCATCTAGATTAAGGTTCCTGAGATCAATTAGTGGTGTAAGGATTTAGGCGAACTGGGTGAAAAAGCTGCGTAAGCAAACAAAGAGGACAAATGATGCAGTTCATTGCAATGGATTCAGTCTTAATGTCCAAAAAATGTAACTCACAATGAACCCAAGTGTTCTCTTAACTCCAAGCTATAGATTTTGTATCTTGCTGCTTCACGTAGCTTGGATTCACAGCAGTTACAGTGGATTCCAGTGGAGACCCAGAGTCATGGCAAAAAGCATCCATAAAAGTGTCCATTAAAATTTCTCACACCACCTCTGCAGCATAATACAATTTAAAATGTTCCAAACACTCATAGTTTCTTCACAACAGGCCTTAATACACACATTCTGTTGAGTGCTATTGTGTCGTCGTTGCCCTGAAGCTCTACTGGAAACACTTGGCCAGTATCTTAGTGTCTTTTACGCTGTCAAATAGGCCTGCACGATTCGGGGGAAAATATGAATCACGATTTTTTAGCTTAGAATTGATATCACGATTCTCTGCCACGATCTTTTTCTCACGAAGTGTAATGTTTATTACACACATGAACCATGACAAGACAAGACAAAACAAAACAAAACAAAACAAATTGGCAGTACCAAACATAGATGTATTTTGGCACCTATAGCACATTGAGCATCACCACAAGCCTGTAAACATAGAGGCTTCAATGAAGAGAAGGGAGAGCATTGCAGCGCTTGGGAGCGCGTTAAAACCTTTTTTATACGGTCTATGTTTAAAACTCACCGAAGAAAGTAGTAGCGTTTGTGATGCAGTCGGCTCGTAAAATTAAATGAGAATCAAAGTCGTGAACAGGGTGAATCAAGATGGCGATTTTATAACGATTAATCGTGCAGGCCTACTGTCAAATTCAATTTCTTAAGTGTATGTTATGTAACCAATTACATTTCCACATTTTCCACAAAAAAAGATGTCAAGAAAACATCACAAGATGCATGGTTGCACAGAAGGATAAAAGATGTACTTAGGTGGAAAATACCATTAGCAATTATCCTGTATGTGGTTATCCTGAACACCACATCTTGCTCATCTGTGTCTCATTTCTCCCTATTTCCCATCCTCCTCTGCATCTCTGTCCAGCTGATAAAAGCAGCAGTAGCAGTGTTTTGAAGCAGGGTGCGATGGAGCAGCGTGAGGGGCCTCGGGGCCGCTGGACACCTTGCCATGTCGAGCTGACACCCTGTGAGCTCCGGCTGTACACTCTGGACAGCAGCGCCAACCGCCAGCTGGGCACCGCCTACTCTCTGTCACACTGCCAGAGCATCATCTCTCCAGCACCCTGCAGCCAGCCCGGCCAGATCACCCAGCCTGCCGATCAACGCACGCTCCAGGCTTTGTTCTTCAACAGCACGCGTCTCCAGCTGAGGGCAGCCAACCAATGGGAGGCCATGGAGTGGAGACGACTGATGTGGGAGAAGGTGCAGGCAGTCAGACCTGGGAGGAAGGAGAACCACCAGCGTAAAACCGGAGTGGAAAAGCAACAGGTCGTCAAGTTTCCTGCACCCATGTCACCGTCCTCGTCGCCCTCTCCGTCAGGGCTTGACACCCGGCCTGATGGGGACAGCGACACCCCCACCTCAGCATCACTCTCTCTCCAGTCTAATTCTTTCATCCTCAGCAGACCCACCACCCTGCCACTGTTCACCCAACGCTGCCAGGACGTCCTCAAAGCTAGTCTGCTCCACCAGCTGAAGGATCAGAACAATTGGCGGGCCTTCAACTTCATCCTGACCAGATCTGCTCTCCGGGCCTTCCCTACCGAGGGCCGTGGGTCTGTGTCCCAGCCTGTTCTTCAGTACTCCCTAGCCTCCTGCTTGGCCGTGCGGCACGATCAGGAGCCAGAGAACAGAGAGCCGTGGACAGAAAGAGGGGACTGCTTCCAGGTAGTTTTTCCCAAAGAGGTACTCAGACTTCGGGCAGACGATCAGCTCAAGGCCCAGGAATGGGTGACAGCCCTGCGGGAGGCGGTCGGAGCGCAGAGGCCTACCCAGGAAGAAGGGGGAAAGTCGGGAGAAGGAGCCCTCCAGGGAGTGCTGTTGAGATCAAAACCACCCAGGGAGAGGAGACAGCGGGAGGCCCAGAGAGCCAAGCGGCAATCCGTCACTACCAGTTTTCTCAGTATTCTCACCTGTCTGGCTGTGGAGAAGGGACTGACTGCTCAGAGCTTCAGGTGTGCAGGTAAATGACACACACGCGCGCACACACACACACACACACACACACACACACACACACACACACACACACACACACACACACACACACAGTTATGTTGTATGAGGTTACAAGACAACATGAGTTTCCTTTTTTCTTTAAGCCTAATTAGTATATAGTAATTAGTATAATATAAGTCGCAAATTTACCCACAAAAGTTAGAAATCTCAACATGGCATCCACAATCTCAAGACTCCTCACCTAACCAGGGTTGGGTATCGAGCAACTTGTTTTACGCAAGCTGTATGCAACAGTTTTTTCCCAAATGACATGAAGTGAAATAAGTAATGGGTATTTACATTATAAATGAATTATTTAAATATGGTTTTAGTGTGGATTATTAACAGATTATTATTTAATCATAGGAAAACAGCAACCAAATTTAAATTTTATAAAATGAATTTACAGGTTGCATAAACTGTATAAAGTGAATATGAATTGTGTAGAAGTTTGTATAAATCTGTGAATTAAGCTTGTGACCTGTTTTGACCCCGCCCCCATGCTGGTAATCTTACAACACTCTGCCCTAATTTTGCTATTACAATACAGGGCAGAATTATTGGGCAGAATACGAAGCTGTGTTCCAAATCCACACTACTGTTACTGACACTATGAAGCATGCACTATATACTAATCTACTATACTTTTGGAAGATTGTATTTACAAAATGAATGGACATTATAATTTTGTACTATAAAGAACTCAAACATCACAGTCATAAAGAAAAACAGGTTTTTGACTGGATTTAAATCCTTATTTAAAGGGATTGTTTGGATTTGTTTAAAGTGGGGTTGTATGAGGTACTTAGCCATACTCAGTGTAAAAAAAGGCCCACCTTAAAACAATTTAAGTGTATGCTATATTTAGAAATAACAGTTCAACCTTGCTGTCAAAGAGCCCTATGGGGGGGGGAACTGAAGCCGTTATCTATGCTCTTGTCAAAGCCACTCCATTGATAAAATTTTACCTTGCAGAACATGCGAGTTGCTAGTCTAACGCTGCCTCTATTGGTTAGTTTGTTAGGTTTCTTAGTTCCTAACCCTTTTGAAACACAGAAGTCACTCAATAAACAAAGGACTGTCTGACGACAAGGTAAAGCGGTGTATTTATTCTAAATATAGTAGATAATAGTACTAGTAATAGTAGATAATGATAGTAAATATATTCAGGTGGGCCTTGATGGCTAAACTATGTTTTGCTGCTGCCCCCTCCGTGTCGGTACTCCTTCCTGCTTCTCCAAACTGGGGGCGTGCCGACTGCCAATTACTGTAGGTAATACAATGACTAGGATAAAACAAAACCTCATACAACCGAAAAAGCTGGACTATCTTATTTAATATGAAGCCCAAAAGGGTGGGTTGAAGTGTTTTTTATTATTTTCATCCTGTTGAACGGATATATGAAGGATGCTGCCTCTTTAAATGCATCTTCCTATTCCATTTTGGGTGTTTAGTATTTAGACCCTTTTTCATTTCCTGAACCATTACAACCTCTCTCCCTCCTTTGTTATCACCCCTGTTAGTCTCCATACCAGGCCCTTGGACAGCCCCATAAATGGCAGGCGGTGCTTTTGCTCTCTCTGGGTGTGAAATGTGGGCGCTCTCTCTCTCTCGCTCTCTCTCTCTCTCTCTCTCTCTCTCTCTCTCTCTCTCTCTCTCTCTCTCTCTCTCTCTCTCTCTCTCTCTCTCTCTCTCTCTCTCTCTCTCTCTCTCTCTCTATCTCTATCTCTCTAGGAGGGCTTTGAATAATCACCGCTCACCTCCCTTTTTTATTTGTAACAACTGGCTTATTAATGCAGGGGCTGTTTGAAAGGCCAGCTGAAACAGGAACAAGGATAGAGGCCGTCTGGGGCCAACTGATGATAATTGGTAGGCTTAAAGCACCGGAGGAGAGGAAAAATGATGAATGAATGAATGAATGAGAACGAATGAAAGCGGCCTGGGGATGCTACAGTGGTCAGGCTTGATCGTAGTTGTTTGATTGAAGGGTTTCTGGGTAAAGCTGGATGGGAGGGACAGCTGGATATGTCCATTTTCTATACAGAGCACACCTCTGCTCACTCAATCTGTTTATTTCTCTCCTTTTCCTCCCTTTCTTTCTTTTTACTTTCAACACTTCATTCAGACCCACAGCTTTTCCCTCTTTTTGTCTCCCTTTCTTCCTCTGTCCCTGCTCTCATTTATTTGACTGTATCCCTTCTTAGTCTCCTGCAGTGTTACTTAGACGGTTCTGAAAAAAAAGTATTTTACACCCTTTCAATTCAAGGCCTTAAAATTGCACTAAGTCTTCTAGTTATTGTTAGACTTCTTGTGTCTATAAATCTATAATTTCATTTTTGTGTGTTTTTTTTCAGTTGGGAAATTGGTCTTTAAATTTCATTTTCACCAGCATTAAAATAAGAATCTAAAATGTAACTGTAGACAACCTACCTCCCTCTTTACTGTTTTACTATCCACTGCTCTCCTCTGGCTCTCACCCTCCTTGGTAGAATGCCAGCTCCTTTATATTGAGATGTGGCCTATTTTTGTATTACACTTCAATTATTTGGTGCTAAACACATAGACACCTCTACACAGCCTCTAGCACACTGTGAGGGGGGGCGTGAGTGGATTGAAAGAAGCTTTGAAGTTTTGCTGATATTTTGGGTCAGTGATACATTTGCAGTAAAACGTAATATACCTGCTAGTCATTGCTAAAATTATTAGTTAATTAATTGTTTATGTATCAATCGAAAGTGCCAAACATTTGCTGATTCCAGCTGCTCGATACTATTGTAAATTGAATAATGTTTAGGTTTTGGTTTATCGGACGTCAACTTGAGCTCTGGAACTCTTATCACGGCCATTTTGTCTATTTTCTGACATTTTATAGGTGAAATATTTCTTAGAAAATAATCAACATATTTATTGATGACAAAAATAATCACCGGTTGCAGCCCTACTGGTTTGTCACTGTCACCCGTCTGTTATGATTCAGTTAATTACACTATTTATTGTACAATGATTATTACAGTCACTCTTAAAAATGTAGCTATATATTGATAAGCTGTTTTTGAAGATTTGAATCTTCAGTAGGAACCAATGTGCTTGGGGCTGAGTGCCACAGACAGGGTTGGGAAGTATTTTAGAGACGGACTAGAGTTTCTTTTTTTGCCATACTTTGTTCAACTGAATCCAACCTAAAATTTAATTTTACGTGTATGGCAGACTTGAGTGCTGAAACCATTAAGTTGATAAACCAAGTAGTTGATTGTTTGTTTTGGACTTTTCATGGGATTTGTTGAGAATTTGAAAAGTACAATAATGTCAGCCTTATTTTTAAACTTAGCACAATATTCAGGTCAGTAAGTGAATGGATCTAGACTTGATGCTTGATGCTTTGGTTGTTATTGTCTATCATTGATCAATATCTGCAGAATTGGACCACAATGCAAAGTGTGGCATGGGTCTTCAGGCTGTAGATAGCCAGGTTAACACTTCTATCGGCCCCTCAAAACCCCATAAGACTAATTCATCAAAAACATTCATCTTCTTTTGTTTACCTGAATGCATATCGGATTATTCATATATGAAGCCACTAATCTAAACAAGATCTCTTGATGTTCAGTATCCTACTTCCTACTTTCTTTTCCACAGGTTTCTCTTTGAACTTGTTTCAAGTCTTCCCTCTGCATATGCATACTACGTCCCATCCATACATATCAAGAGATTGGTTATTTAACATCAAAATGTAAAATGTATTCAACTAATTACAGATGGGATTTGCTGCTTTTTCTTTTTTCCTTTTGAAGGAAACGGTTAGTGTTCGTTTGAAGAGCGTGTCTCCCCATCACACACACACACACACACACACACACACACACACACACACACACACACACACAGTGCAAAGTGTGTCCTCAGGTTTGGTGACCCCTGTCGTTGCACTGGAGCACATTCTCAGGCCCCCAGGCTTTGGGTGAAGTGGAAATCAGTAGATATGAGGGAATTGAGGAAGTAGGAGGTGGTCTCACATCAAAAGATAGACAGTCTCTCTCTTCCACGCACACGCACAAACGCACACACAAACATATACGCTCGCTGTCTTAGTCATAGTACTCTCCATTTGTGCACATTGTTTTTGGTGTTTGGTCGGTGTAAATGAGACACATCAAAGCTTAAGATTCTCTCGTCTTTTCAGTTTTAATTCACACACACACACACACACACACACACACACACACACACACACACTCAGAGGTGTGGTGGTTTAAAACCAGCGGCGGGCAGATGAAAGCGCAAGCCCCTTTTTTGCCCTGATGTCATCTCTCTCTCTTTCTGTATCTCTATGTCTCTCTATCTCTCTCTCTCTTTCCACCCTACACTCACCCCCGGGCAGGACAAAGTGACCCTCTCTCACTACAGAGAGCCGCAGTACAATCGGTAGACCTTTTGAGCTACCTTTGAATTCCCATTCATCTTTTCCCTCTGTCCTGCTTTCTCTCCTCCCAGAAAGACCTATAAAAGATCAGACGAGTAGAGAAAGCAGTTGTTTCTCTGTGCTGATAATAGAGGAAGTAGTTAACAGCAGAAAGTAATAATAGTACACTAAAATTATTCATGAGGGCTGGAGTAGTTGTGTATCAGTTGAAAATTGAAAAAAAATAAGTAGTGGTTGCAGTTCAATGTTTATTTCTGAGGTCATAGTTAAAGGGGGGTGTCGGAGTGGACTACATTATATTGAGAGTTGTTTTTAATATTTTTTGTCCTTTCCATTTACATACGTGTGTGTGTGGGGGGGGGGCAGAATGTTCAGTTTTCAATGCATCATATATGTAGACTTTATGGCAGAGCAGTTGTATTGGACTGCTTTAGACTATACAGGTATACCTAATAAAGAGGACACTTGCGTGTTTATATACTTTATTGCCTTGTACTTTTTATACTTATAAACGTATATACTTTGTATATGCACTTACAGTATATACTTGATGTATTAATACACTTGCTTAATAAAGGGCACATATAGGGCCCCATCTTACACCCGGCGCAGTGCAGCCCAAAGCCCAACTCAAGTGTTTTGATAGTTTTTAGACCGACGTAGTTGTCATTTTCCCGTCTAGCGTCCACATCGTTTAAATAGCAAATGCACCTGCGCCCATCTGTGCGCATCATGGGCGTGCTGGTCTTACAGGGAGGTGTGTTCAGGTGCATTCTTGGCTTATGATTGCTCCATTGACCAACAACAACCTGGTCTAAAGTCAATAACGCAGCATGTCATTGTTATTTTAACAGCGCATTAGTAAAATGCGCCTAGGCTCGTGCACAGTGTCCGCACACTATGCTTGTTCACACACAGGAACGTGCAGCAGCACAAAAACATGCAAAAGATTAAAAATACAAATATTACAATGTGAAATAGTATTATGATATGATCTGCTTGCGCGCTTTCACTTCACGCACGAGCAGATCAGTTTCCTTTCCTGAAAATCTCTCCTTCTTGCATAGCAAATCCGCCATCATAATAGCAATGCGCCAAGGTACAAATGCACCTGGCTTTTAAAGGGAATGGGAGATGACACTCTGATTGGTTTATTGCATGTTACGCCCAAAACACACCTATGATTAATTAAGACACTAAGTACAACCATTTTGAACCATGTGCCTGGTGCACGGACCTTTTTTTCCTCCGTTAAACTAGCAAAAGTGGATGCATACACGGCCCCTAAACGCACCTGGGCCAGGCCCTTCACGCCGTGCGCTTAGATTGTTAAAATGTTATTGATTTTATTTATCTGTAGGAACAAAACAAATACTCTATTTACTTTTTATTTATACAAAATCACAATCTGTCCTTGTTGGTTTAAATGATCTCTCTGCAAAGAGCTCTCTTGTTTTGTGATTGTTTTACTGCTTGTTAAGGTTTTGGTCAGCATCAAATGTAAATGCTTGGTGTTATTTCATCTTCTTCCATAGTCCCACATGCATTATCTGTTGAGGCTTTACTACCCTTTTTTCCCTACTGTACAGAGCTCATTATAGACTCCCTCAGCTTTGGTAGAAGTACATTTACAGGATCTCTGTGTGTGTGGGTACGTGTGGGTGTGTTCTCTTCTTGTCTCATGATATAGAATTTGAGGTTAAAGTTAAAGGTTGTTATTTAGTTTGCAGATGTTTTCAGGCTACAAACGTATGTGTCTTTGTTCCTCTGGTCCCAACAGCAGCAGACCAAAATCAAGGCCACAGTTGGCCAGAAAGCCGGCCTGGTGGTCGGCTCTTTCCTCGAAGTGACACAGTGTTTCTCTGACTGTTGACCATCCCCTCTGCCTGCTGGCTCCCAACCAGTGGACTGTGGTTTTTTTTGAAAGAGTATCCACCCCAACAACAGCATGAACTCACTGCTGTAATTAGCCTACAGAGTTACACACATGTATTCGATCATGGGTCCTTCAATGAGATAAGACTTTGTTGTCTTTTTTCATGTTATCCACAAGCTATAATTTTATCCAAAGGAAAAAAACAAATATCCATTGTTTAAACTTTGGAAAGGGATGAAAATGGATGATTTATAAATTGCTGCCATGTTTGGTTTCAGTAAAGTGTTTTAGGGATACAGTGAAAATGGCAGAAAGTATTGCAATCAGAATGCAATCGGAACAGCTAGCCCAGACCACATCTGGAGGTGGTCTGACTCACACTGTGATCAAATGTCTGATGGATATAAAAGCAGTTTGTACAGTTTGGTCACATTCTTTCTCACAAGAAAAATATTCACGTTAAAAGGAACTCAAGCTGGCCTTCGAAAAGTTCCAGACAACACGGACCTTGGCAAAGGGAAAGTAAGTAGAGCCCATAGACAGACCAATGTGATGTGCAAGACGAGCATGTGACTGAAAGGGGCTGCTGAGTTAACACCAGCGCCAGAATGTTAGCCTCATTAGCAGGGCTTCATCTGTCACTCATGACCTAGTCTCGCATTGCTAGACCCTCCTCCACAGTGCTGCGAAGGAGGGTCTGGCGAGTCCACACAGCATTCCGGGATGGGGAATCTGGTTTATTGGCATTCCTTTAAACCAATAACAATCGTCTTGGTCGGCGCTAAGCACCGTAAGGAGCAACGACACCGCTGCAAAATAGCCTCGGGAAGGAACTTGTTTTGGTGGATGTGTACGTTTAAAAAGTTGTTTCACTCGTGCAACAGAAAACTCAGATTGGACAGATCGTCTAGCTAGCTGTCTGGATTTACCCTGCAGAGATTTGAGAAGAGGTTAACCATAGTCCTCATAAATCGACCGGAGTTTAAAATGCCATCACAAAGGAAGCCCAAGGCAGCGGATATCCGGCCTAAATGAGTGAAATCCGGCGGAATTTTCGTCGGTAACGGAGCAGTACGGGAAGTGGAACATCGTGGATATAGACTACTCATGACCAGACCCAAACGGAATCTGCAGATTTATTTTTATTAAATGCTTTTGCACGTTTTTGTGGTGATCCAGAATGAAAATTTGCAGAATATTGAAGATTTCTTTTTAAATCTGTAGAAAATTCTGCGGAAGGTTTTGAAGAATTGTGGCCCTGCTCATTACCCTCGCCTTGCACACTGTAGCGTACCTTGCATAGCTTCCCTTGGCCTGGGATACATTATGTTTATAGACAAGTCTGCCAGCCCAACCCACCTAATTTGCATAATGAGAATGGATCACAATGTGATCAAAATCCAGATAAATATGACGCTTATTAATACCAAATGTAATAAGGTTTAAAGGCTTGTGATCCAGTGTCAACACGAGCTGGACATTTTTAATTTGAAAATAAACTTGCCAGTTCTCGCTGTAGGATAAACTATGTAAAATAGATGCTGTGTGTTTTACACATATTACCTGAACCATATCTTTGGAATTTCTGTACTTGTACAATGTCTTTTTACTTATCGATCACCATTAAAAACAATATCGATATATTTCTAATAAGCTTAGCCAATATACCAACCTCTGCATTGGTTAAGCAGAATACTATTATATTCAATAAATATGGATGGCCAAAACTACAAAAATAAAAACCCAAATTGTAATTAACCGGAATTACCATTGTGGTTTTGGACTACTGCTCGTACAAATCAAACAATTTACTTCATTTTAATTCACTTTCAACAAAGGATAAATCAATAATATATAAATAAATCAACAGGTTAATTGATAGTTGGGGCATTCTTTTCGATCTGTATGATTTCTTTTTTTCCCCCTACATGGTAGAGAGTGTCAGAATGTGGATTGATTCAACAAAATCAGCAACCATTCGGGAAACAGGCCCTCAAAGTTAACCCATATTGGACAACCACACCTCTTAAAGACACAGAAATCTGAGCAACTTTTTTGCAAATTAAGATTTAAAGAAGACATATTCAAATTTTTAGGTTCATACTTGTACTTTGGGTTTCTACTGGAACATGTTTACGTGCTTCAATGTTAAAAAATAGACCTTTTTCACGGCAGACATGTTGACATATCATACTAGGAAAAGCACATGTGTATTCAAAAACATTAATGATGGCTGCATTCCACATAGGAGAGGCCCTGGTATTGTGCATGCTGACTCACTGAAATAGCTTACTTGGACACTTGATGGAATTTGATAAGTCAAAATGTCTGCTGTGAAAAAGTTCCATATTGTGTCTGAATATACCCTCCATCTGAAACGCTCTGTTTAGCGCCTGTCTCTTTAAGCCCCCCTCCTGAAAAGTCCAGTCTGCTCTGATTGAAGAACCTGATTGATTGGCTTGCCAAGGGGGGAGCTGGATCTGACTGGCTTGTTGAATCCCATGTTTTCTGATCAGCCCACAGAAAACTTGACTGGGTTGTCTTATTTCAGAGTTTGTGTGTTGGAAGGCACTCCAGATACCCATATGTATGTGCACAAACACTGAAAAAGTGAGTTATTTTTCATGAAATGTTCCATTTTAAGCACAGGATGGACCGAAAGTGTTGACATTGTGGATAACATTGTTTGTTAGCTTTCCTATCATCAGGGAACCATACTAATGTGTTTTTAAGAGGAGTAGTTGTCCAATATGGGTAAACTTTGAGGACCTATGTCTTTCCTCATTCTGGTTAATCAAACCATGTTCTAACATTCTCATATAGGTTAACATGTAGGGGGAAAAACCGTTCACCCAAATCGAATAAGGGTGAGGTCAGAAAGTGATTGATTTCTGACGGAATGCCCCAGTTAAAACTCTAGTTCAGTCGGTGTGGCTGACTGATGCTCCAACATGAGTATTTCTTTTTCTTTAAAGCAGGGCTCCAGCTCTCGGTGCTGATTAGACCTTTGTCACTTTTTCAGACATCAGATTCTCATCTATGATAGAAAAGTGGTTGACCTAACTTCTCTTTGTCTGCCTTCATCTGTCCTTATTTGATCTAACTCTTCTCTTTCATGCAGTTCCTACATTCCTCTCATCTCCCGATAGCCTTTTACTCATTCTGTCTTTTTTGTCTGTTTCCTCTTTGTCAGTCTGTGTTGTTTCTTGTGTTGAAGCACAAACAGGCTGACACACGTCTCTCTTCCTCTGTCGTTCTTCTTTTCTTTAGCTTTCCAAAACCTTGATAACGATCTTCCATTTCTTTTCTTCTCTACCTCTCTTCACTTGCTTGTTGTTTTCCTCCAGGCCTCATGTCCAAGGAGATTGTGTTGGATAAGGGACACCTGTCGCAGTGCTGTGGCGCTCAGCTGTTTGTGTGATCATAGACCAGGTCCGGGTGTTTGGGTGAAGAATGAACTTTAAAGAGTTGAAAAGACAATGCAGACAGTGGGGCAGATATCAGGCTGAATAGAGCTGAGGATCTGTTGGTCTTTTAGGTCTGCAAAACACTTTTCTATTGAAGTCTGCTGTGTTATGACTACTGGAACAGCCAAGACTCTATCTAAGGGATTACTTCAAGGGAATTTGGCAGGTAGATTTAGGCAAACATGGATATTAATAGTAAAAGATTTACTAAACAAGCATATGAAAAGAAATCAGTAAAATATTGCTCATAGTTTTGGACATAAAAGGAAAATGAAGGACGGACATGTGGTTTAAGAGTTTGAGGGCAGGAGTGGAAATATTAAAATGATGTGGTTTTCCCCCCAAAAAAACAAAAGTTATGTTATTTATATTTCTTGCATCTCCAGAAAATAACACCTTATGATGAGATTGCTCATCATTGGTAGTCAAACACACATTATTTATGCACGTCTCAAGAACACCACATTTAGTTTTGTGACTAGAGACTTGAGATATAAAGATAGATTTATAACCCAAAAATACAGCAGACTTAAATAGTTTTAGTCTTGGTGACATGAGTGTTTATAGCTTTTCCTAAAGGCCACACTCGAAGATGGGGAGTAAAGCCAGCAGTCATAAAGAGGGGCAGGAAGCAATAGATGTAAAAATGGAGATATACTTTCAGAGGGCCTCTCCTGGAAGACATTCACAGTGTTGCACTTTTTATGTACACAGAGATGTGAAAGTCGGGCAAAAACAAATGGTTTGCTGCTTGTCATGATGCTTTATCGATGTAAGCATATGGTAAAAGTTAAAAACGGCTCAGACGAGTGTATCTATACCCTGGATTTTTAAAGATGAGCTGTAAGAGCACGCTGTTTAAATCAAAAGACTGCTGTTCATGAAGAAACACATTTTGACATTTCAGTGTCAGTAAATCATCTGTGGTGAATGTGGCGTTTACTGTTTAGATTTTTGCTCATGTTCTGTCCAGCATCTGTTTGTTTTGTGTCATGTGCCTTTTTTCTATTCTAACTGTAAAACAGGTTGGAAATTAAACCCTAGATCAGAAGAAAAACCTCAATTTAATGATTTCTCTACAATTCTCTAATCAGTGCTAATCAAATCATAAAATGTCCCTATTTTTTTGTGGGTCATGATAGAACATATTACCTTTTTGGGGTCAGGGTTCCTTTTTAAACTTGGACTGTCTTGTTTATTATCTACAGGTTTACTCGGCTGGATTAGTGTGGTATTTAGTGAGGGGCAATAATCTGACACATATTAACGGAAAGTTAAATGTTCTGCAACCTTTGTGTTCTCCTGATCATGACTCCAGCAGACTGTTAACACCAAAAGAGGACTTGTGCAACACCTTAAGACACATACATGGACACACAGAGCAGTTATTCATTGATGCCATAATTTAGTGTGCAATAAGTCAGAGATATATACATACTTGTTTAACATTAAGAGTGTTGGTTTGAATCCCACTTTTGACACTTACTTAAAAGTGGTTTAACTGGTTTCTTCATAATTAAAGACGTTCAGACACCCTTGGGTATTATATATGTATTTATTAATAATATCTACTATGACACATACAAATACTAATACTTGATAATACTAATACACCCAATGACTTCCTCTTCAGGTTGTCAGCGTCCAGTTGGTCTCTCCAAAGGAAAGGCAAAGGTCTGCTACTACAGCGGCTGGTACTACTGCCAGAGCTGCCATCAGGACAATTCCTTCCTCATCCCAGCACGCCTGCTGCACAACTGGGACACCAGCAAGCACAAGGTGGCAAATCACACACACACACACACACACACACACACACACACACACACACACACACACACACACACACACCCCTATATGAAAACACCCGCCGTCTAAACATACTTACTTTACCAGCTTTGAAAGTTTCTTATTCTGAGTGAGTGGAACATCAGCAGGGTATCTTTGGGTTTTTAAAAAGCCTGGTATTGTTTTCAAATATTTGGATGCAGAATCAGAAAATGATTTATTGGTGCATACATAAACAAGCATATTAAACATTAATATGAAATGTAAACATTAGGGCACATTAGTGTGTTAAAATAAAGGTTCAATAGTTTTCTGAAAAAATGACCTAAACTTTTCTATGGCTGCGTTCACAAACAAACTATAGTGCTCTCATCCATTTCAATGAAGCCAGTTTGGTGACACGGCAGGGGTACCAATGCAGGGGGCCTCGCAAAACAAAGTTTAACCTTGCTCAACTTTTGCAGGCATACAACGCCAACGTCATCTGGCAAGGCGCTGCTGTGGCCAATCAAATGCTTGCAAGCGCACATTCATGGTCGTTACTGAGATGTGAAATATAAAAATTATGTCGCGTTTGTACTTTTTACCTGGTGATAAAATAATTGCAGCGATAATAACTGTGATAACTTTCCAGAGTTGTAAAATCCTGTCTGAGTATTGTAAACCGTTGTGCAGTGTATTACCGTCTGATAAACCTTCAAACTATCTATTTCTATTCTATCTATTCTATTACTTAAACTGGACCTCCTGGATCATATTTAATTTCTCACCTGTATCTGAAACAACATGCCGTCAACAACCCCTTGCTTTGTTTTAACACAAGGCTGTTTAAAGTAGGAATGCCTGCTAAAATCCAGTGTAATTTTTCTTGATTCTTATGCAGACTGCTGCAGATGAGAAGAAATAGTTTGACATTTAGGGAAATTATTCACTTATTTGCTTTATTGCTGAGGTTTAGATGAGAAGACTGGCCAACCTGCACCACGAAACATAACAGAGTTCCTGCGTTCCAGCCAATAACCGACAAGAAGGATTTTGGGGTTGGGGTTGGGGGGTTAGTGCGCGGAAGCACGGAAGGGAGGGGGAGGGGACGGGATGAGGAGGAGGGAGGGGCAAGCTAGCCTCGTTTTGTGTGACAATACTTCGAACGGCAACAAGAAGTAACATCACCCAACATCGCTTAGAGCACCTTTTAATCCGTACAAAAACGGGAGGCTTTTGAACATACAACTTGTCAGGTATTATCCCATGTAGTCTATATCCACGACGTTCAACTTCCAGGATTGCTCCGTTGCTGCCAGAAATTCCGCCGGATGACACTCTTTTCGGCCAGATGTCCGTTACCTTCTGCTTTCTTTGTGTTGGAATTTTAAACTCCAGTCGATTTATGAGGACTATGGTTAACTGCTCCTCAGATCTCTGCAGGGTAAATCCAGACAGCTAGCTAGACTATCTGTCCAATCTGAGTTTTCTGTTGCACGACTAAAACAATTTTTGAACGTTCACATGTTCCACCAAAACAAGTTCCTTCCTCCGCCCAGGGCTTAGCGCTCCCATGATGATTGTGATTGGTTTAAAGAAATGCCAATTAACCAGAGCACATTTTTCTGCTGTGTGGACTAGCCAGACCCTCCTCCGCAGCGCTGTGGAGGAAGGTCTGGCAAAGCGCGGCTATCTCTCATGTATCTGTTGTCCTTGGTGCAGCGATCCTGATGTGAACTGTGATGTGCTCCTTTAGGTGTCTAAACAGGCCAAGGAGTTCCTGGAATTTGTGTATGAGGAGCCCCTGCTGGACGTCCAGCAGCTCAACCCTTGTCTGTATGAGCACTGTGAGCCTCTTAGCACTGTGCTGCGCCTCCGTCAGCAGCTCCAGTCACTGCGGGCCTACCTGTTTAGCTGCCGAGCAACCGTTGCTGAGGACCTCAGACGAAGGTAGGTTGGCAGTGAAGTCTATTGTGGTGGTGCTTAGAGCACTGTTGTCCAACCTCTTTTGGCTTGTGACCCCTCAAAATGAAGCAATGTCTATTTGCAAATCATCATCATATGTATTGTACATGTCTAAGGGTTGTGAGCACTTCTTTTTTTGGTTTGCATACAGTATTTAAATTTGGAAAGGTCCTCAGAAAGCAAATTATCCAGTAATTCACAGGAAATAAAGCTTCACCCAAAATCAGAAAAATAGACATAACAAAACTATCTGCGTGGGGCTCCACTGACAGTAAACAAGGAGATATCCAGCCATTTTAAACGTTATTTTCTATATATATCAGCTACAACTACCATGTTTAACATTAGCAGCATGTGTCATTGAGTCACACTGACTGATGCACTACACTATTTGTTATAGTCCTCTGTTGATTGATTGATTACACAGACTGTGTACATCTCCCTGTATGATCAATGTTTATATGTGTTTGTTTATATGTGTGTGTCTGAGTGCCTGCATGTATATTGCCATAACTTTTATCTGCATGCATTCCTGTGTGTGTGTGTGTATGTATATATATATATATATATATATGCTGCATATACATTAAAAGATTGTGTGTGTGTGTGAGAGAGAGAGAGATGGTTGGGGGGGATGACTGTTTATCTGAGTGGGGTCCCACACTGAAAGCCTTGTCTGTGAGCTGATGGATGCTCCTTGCCCCGCTCCAGGTCACTAATACACTCTGATCTGACTTTTTCTAAAGGAGAATCATCCACCTCTGAAAACAGAATGGAATCTGATTAATAAACTATCATGATAATTCACATAAAACATATTTTCTTACTTACCAGTAACAGTATCTATACTGAACAAAATTATAAACGCAACACTTTTGTTTTTGCCCCCATTTTTCATGAGCTGAACTCAAAGATCTAAGACTTTTTCTATGTACACGAAAGGCCTATTTCTCTCATATTGTGCACAAATCTGTCTAAATCTGTGTTAGTGAGCACTTCTCCTTTGCCGAGAAAATCCATCCACCTCACACGTTGGCATATCAAGATGCTGATTAGACAGCATGATTATTGCACAGGTGTGCCTTAGGCTGGCCACAATATGGCCACTCTAAAATGTGCAGTTTTACTGTATTGGGGGGGTTCCGGGGGGGGGGGGTCCGAAAACCACTCAGTATCTGGTGTGACCACCATTTGCAACACATCTCCTTCACATAGAGTTGATCAGGTTGTTGATTGTGGCCTGTGGAATGTTGGTCCACTCCTCTTCAATGGCTGTGTGAAGTTGCTGGATATTGGCAGGACCTGGAACATGCTGTCGTATACGCCGATCCAGAGCATCCCAAACACACTCAATAGGTGACATGTCTGGTGAGTATGCTGGCCATGCAAGAACTGGGATGTTTTCAGCTTCCAGGAATTGTGTACAGATCCTTGCAACATGGGGCCATACATTATCATGCTGCAACATGAGGTGATGGTCGTGGATGAATGGCACAACAATGGGCCTCAGGATCTCGTCACGGTATCTCTGTCATCAATAAAATGCACCTGTGTTCGGTGTCCATAACATACACCTGCCCATACCACCACATCTGTGGTTGTGAGGCCGGGTGGATGTACTGCCAAATTCTCTGAAACACCTTTGGAGACAGCTTATGGTAGAGAAATGAACATTCAATTCACAGCTCTGGTGGACATTCCTGCAGTCAGCATGCCAATTGCACGCTCCCTCAAAACTTGCATCTGTGGCATTGTGCTGTGTGATAAAACTACACATTTTAGAGTGGCCTTTTATTGTGGCCAGCCTAAGGCACACCTGTGCAATAATCATGCTGTCCAATCAGCATCTTGATATGCCACACCTGTGAGGTGGATGGATTATCTCGGCAAAGGAGAAGTGCAGATTTGTGAACAATATAAGAAATTAGCCTTTTGTGTACATGTGACAAAAGTCTTAGATCTTTGAGTTCAGCTCATGAAAAATGGGGGCAAAAACAAAAGTGTTGGCGTTTATGATTTTGTTCAGTGTAGTTTTGAAATTTGTGAATGTCAGCAACACAAAACATCTCCATAGTATTAAGATGGCAGGATAAATATCAAAAAAGGGATATGTTGCTGTAATTTGGTTAAACTAACCCTTTAAATACAGGAAAATCTAAATATTACATTATACTATTTCTGGAATGTTGTGCTTTGTATTTTTAATACACTTTACAGTTAAAAGTGTTATTAGTTCAATCATTTGTCAAGCAGAGTAAGAAGGCTGGATAATATAAAACTTGTCTATATTTTTCTATATCGTTTCTATCGCGATGTTGAAAAACCAGTTGCGTCAAAAGTTTTTAATTCACACAGAAGTATACAAAAAGAGGCTTTAACCTGTTGTTTCATATAGACGATTTATTTATTGAATTACCAGAAAACATGCTATATTGTGGTATATATCGTTATCGAGACATGAAATGACCGGGATAGAAGATTTTGGCCATATCACCCAGCCCCTCAGAGTATACATTACAGACAAAGACAAAATGTTAAAGGCTACAGATGCAGAGTTGCACACACCGATTGTCAATGAATATCAACACGAGATGCTTAAACTGTAAAATGTGATTAATATAACTCATTACTTCTCCATTAAGATGTTTTAATGTTCCACTATTAAAATGTTTTTGTCTCTGGTTTGCCAAGTAGCTTCAAACCAAAAGTACTGGTATTTTTTTTATCAGCCTTAAAAACACCATATTAGCCGGCGCAGAGACGAGCAGCATCATGTCGTTCTGTGTTTACTTCTGTCCCATTAGCTAGTGCCCCAGCACTTCCAAACATTGCAGGATTGATGAGGGCCGTGGCGCTAAAACCTTCCCCTAGTCATCAGTCTACTTTTTTTTTGGTGGGGGGGGATCTGAAGAGAGATGTCTGTTGCATACATGCAGAAAGCCATGGAAACACGATTGCACACACAACCACATGAGGCACTAAAGGCTGTAAGTTAGGTGTGTGTGTGTGTGTGTGTGTGTGTGTGTGTGTGTGTGTGTGTGTGTGTGTGTGTGTGTGTGAGACATATAACCATAACACCACAAATTTACAGCATCCAAAAAGTTGTATCAACACTTCTTTGACACTGTCAACACAAGTTGAACATTATAAGTTTGACTAAGATTTGATTTTGGTTTGCATTAGATTGTAATGTGTTTGTGCCACCCTCTACTTGCACACACACAAAACACACCTATTTGTAGGACTTTGTACATCTGCTGGTTCACACTTACACAGTTCAGACCCTCCTTCAGTACACGATCATAATGCCTGAGTGATATTTTTAAGGTGTGTCTGCTTCACTGGGCATAGTGAAATAAAACCTGGAATTAAATAATCAAATACTTTCAGGGCTTAGACAAATATTATTGGTGTGTGTTTGTTTGCATATACGTATGAATCTGTGTATCTTCTGCTTGTAATCTAATTCCAAGAAGTACTTTTATCACGATCAGCACACTTTAAAGGTGTGTTCATCTGGGCACCGACAATCAACACAGGAGCCAGTGTGGGTTTGATTATTGTGTGCTTGCGTGTGTAGTCTTATGAATGCTGATGTGGTAACCCTTGGCAATGTACCAAACAGAGTAGTTTAAGTAGTTTATCAGTGGTGCCTATCCCCATGAGGTGTCTGGATCTCACACACACACACACACACACACACACACACACACACACACACACACACACACACACACACACACACACACATTCTTGTGTTTTGGTGACACTCATGACAGCTTAGACAGGATTTAGCATGGTGCCATCCATCTTAGTGGTCTGAGAGGAGGCCTCACAACACACACACACACACACACACACACACACACACACACACACACACTGAGATTGATATTATTACTTTGTTTAGCACCATTGACTAAAAGGCTGGTGGTTAAACATTAAATCTGTGTAATGCTCGTATGTGACCATTGTTTCATATTTACATGTTTGCAAGATTGAGCCTATCATTCAAACACTGGCCTGCACAGTTTCACCTATTAAACAAGACTACAAATTTAAACTTTGACTTGTGCTCACAGTTTGTGTTTAATCAGAGTCAGATTTATTGAGGCAGTCAATCACCTAATTCAGTTAATGCTAATGACCCAAGTTTATGTTTAACGTAACACCAATTTAGTCACAACATTAAAGGCAGTAGTGCAGTGCTCGTTGGAGTGCTTGCCTGTTCGGAACGGGCCCAGGCGCGGGAAGCAGGCCGGAGAAATGTGTGCAGCCGCCAGCAACAAAACAACATGCTGGAGAGCCCAAGAGCCCGGGCGTTCATCTTGGCGGATGATCCCTTTTTGGCATGACACTGGTAGTCCACTGCAAAGACATGCTTGCACAACCCGTTCTCATTCCCAAGTCGTCAAATACTGATGCTGTCAGTGGCTCCCAGCATCACATACCGACTTAAAAGTCACCCTTTAGCGTCTATATGGGATGTACCGGGCATAGCAGCAGCTTGACTGCAGCACTGTAAGGTTATTTTTATTTAAGTTTCATAAAATCGGGCCAGTAGTTTTTCCTTATTCTGCTGTCAAATGAATCAACAAACAAACGGAAAAACCCAACCGGAAACATAACCACCTTGGTGGAGGAAATAAAACACAGTACATTTTACCTTGACCGTTTTTTTTGGAAAAGCAAGCTGGAAATGGTAGTTATTATTTTAATACTATTTTGTGTGTCTTTTCACAGGATCTTCCCCAGGGAATATCTGCTACAGCACATTCACCTGTACTCCATTGCTGACCTGCAGCAGGTACATACACACACAGACATGCTTACATGCTTTTATGTTTACAGTAATAGTGATGCCATTCACATTTCTTAAATGAACTAAAACTGAACTAACTAAAAAAAAAACATTGATCAGTTTTAGTTTAGACCTTGGACCGGGCTGATTCTCACTTTTTCAAAGAGCCTTTTAATGATAAGGATTAGGTTAGGTAAATATGTAAAGCTTAATTTAGAATAAAGATATGTTTAGTTAAACTTAAGTGGGTGTAGCTTAGTTCCTGATCGTTAAATTGCTGCCCGCATCTCATATTTGTGAAAAAATGGTGTTGATAAAGATATCCTGGCTATGCCCACTTGCTAACATTTTCTAGCTACCTACATTAGCTAACATTAGTGTGCAGACTGCTCTAATCCATCTGTTTTTCCCCACGTTGTTACAAAAAAAATCATTAGTTAAATTCTTATTCGATGTAAGAAAATGGTAGAGTACAGTAGTAGACAGTAGCTAGGCTGATAAGTTAGCTGATTTAGCTAGCTAGCTTGCAAATGTTTAACAGCCATGAGGAACCATTGTTGTCTAAAAGCTATTAAAAACACATGAGTGAGCCACACTGTTGCACTGGGTGACATTGTTTCTTTATTACCATGAAAACACACACACACACACACACACACACACACACACACACACACACACAGACACACACTAGGGCTTTGACTTTTGCCCCAAACATATTCGAAGTTTGTTTGTTTATTAATATTCAAATATATTCGAATATTTATGTAGCCTACGTAAGTGGTCTGATGTTCATACTTGTGCGCTGGTGTGTGCATCGAGCCGGCATGTGTGTGGGGAGTGTGTGTTGTGAGAGAGTGACGGTGATTACCGGTAGCTTCGGAGCGAGTAGCGACTCTAGAGACAAAGTGAGAGAAACAAATCGTCTCCCCTGTGTTTTCTGACCACGGTGGGAAATCTGGAGCAGGAAAAGTTAACCCTCTCCCTGATTTTACATTGTTTATGGAGAAGGAGAACCAGGAAATGAGTCAGGGGAAATGCGCTACCAAGCCGCGGCCGAGCGACGTGCATCGCCGCGACGTATAGTTACATTTTGAAATGCGTGAAAAAGCCTCGGAATCTGAATTGAAAACAAGGTTTACAAGCAAACACATTTACAAAAAATAATGCCTATAACAGGTTCGAAATTCGAATATTAAGGGCTGCCTAATATTCGTTTGAATATCATTATTTTTTTAAATATTCGAATAACGAAGTTCGGAATCAAAGCCCTAAAACACACACACACACACACACACACACACACACACACACACACACACACACACACACACACACACACACACACACACACAGTAGTCTATTTTGACTCAATCCCACATAAATCATCCTGTTGGCATAAATATTCACATAAAATGTGTATTGCAGTAATCCACAACTGAAAATAGTCCCAACATTTGTTGAAAAATGCAATGCCAAGTTGATTTTGTAAATTAAAAATAATACTATATATTTGTGCTCGTTTTTTTTTTTTTTTAAGATGCATGTCTTCAATATGAATCAATAGGCTCGGAGCTGAAAGCCACAGAGATAGTTGGAGTTGGACTTTGTATTGGATTAGTTAGACAATAGGAAATAGAAAATAGAATAATGCTTGCCTTATCCTTTAAGTAAGCACAACCTGTCCTTTGTTTCTTTGGCAAGTGTCCATGTAATACCAGTGATAAGAGAGGCTAATACCCTCTAATAGCCCTATTTGGAACAGGGTAAGCCCTTTCAAGTGTCCTGATCCAAGAAAACAATGGTGTTGGTGGAAGGAATTCATATCTGGCATCGTGGAAACCTTTAACTCTGCCGTTATCCCTTATCTAATCAGAAAACTTTCTTCTCATATAGCATATCTTTACATTATGTGCATGCCATTCATAACAGTTACACCGCCCAACTCAGTTTAAATGTGTTCAGTTGAGTATTTCTTTTTTTTTTAACCAGAGCATTAAAAAAAGAAACACATCCTGGCCTTTCAGCGGTTCAGTATCTAGTCATCAAACTGAGTTGGGGGGGGTCAGAGGAAAGCGACCACAAATGACTGAAAAGTTCTTTTGTTTGTCATTATGTTCATCATGTAGTACCCTGCCCCATTTATTTTTCAACCCTCCCTCTCTGACTCAGAGCTCGGCCACAGACTCTCACGGTGAAAGAGATTGGACCCCCTCCTTGTCCTCGTCCTCCTTCTCCTCCACTCCCACACTCTGTGTCTCTCTGCTTCACTAATTGGTTACATTCAGAATCAACAGGCAGAAAAACAAAGCGTGACATCCCTCCATTCTTCCCAACATCCCCTTGGCCTCACACGCTCTGCACACATGTGTGTCGTGTGTGTGTGTGTGTGTGTGTGTGTGTGTGTGTGTGTGTGTGTGTGTGTGATAGAGAGAGTCCTTCACTCTCTCTTTCCCTGCTAAACTCTGTGATTTACTCATAAACCCCAAACTGGTGATTTAGTACTAATTTTAACGAGAGAGCCTGCACTGCTCCCTCTTCTCTTTCCCTCCCACTCTATGCCCTCTCTTGGAGATTCTCAAGCACTCTGCCTCTTAATTGGTTTTCCATATTAACAAGCTTGTTTCTTTTGATTTACCTCCTGAATAAAATGATGCTCTTAATCAACGTGGCTTTTTTTGTTCCAGCTCAGAGGTCAGTGAAGGCTAAACTCCCTTGGCTAAACCCTGGACCACACTAAGTCTATTCACCTCCTGACAAATAGCCTCCACCCATATCCCCCATTAGGAGCAGTTCATTTGAAGAAAACATATGTGTTTGTCTAAGGACACTGCCCTTTTCCTCTGCTGGTTTTAGGGATTGTTTCTAGTGTTTTGTGTGAGGACTAAAGTAGTAGGAAAGCGCGTGTGTGTTTGTGTGTTGCAGCAGACTTCCCACAGTGATACTCTGGCATTCCCTCTATGCCAGGCATGCCTCTCTGCTCACACTTGTTCAGACTCACAGAGGCCTCTTAAGTAAATGTTAAAGGTTCTCAGAAAGATTTGCAGTTTCTGCTCATGGCTTTGAGTTTAGGTGGAGCTTTTACCCTCAAATGCACAGTGTTAGAGTTAAATGATCGGGTCAAATCGGTCAAAATGGAAGTCATGCTCGTCATCCTGGAAATTGGCCAACAAATAGTAAATGGACTAATATAAACAATATAGATAATAACATACTAAAATGTTTAGGTTTAAAGACAAAAGTGTACACCCTCAACACTAAAAGGATTAGGCTATATTCATACTTTTGCATTAAGGGGTTACACCGTACCTACAGTATGTGTGTACATACGGAGACTACGCCAACTGTGATTGAGTGCCTTGTGTTTTCTCCTACACGTTTCTGGTGCTGATTGAAAGTGAAGACACTAAGTGAGTTGAAGAATGGCTCAGTTATCTGCTCGCTACATCTAGCAAAACCATTCCCACGGCAAACCTTCTGCTCACTGCAACTCCCTGCTCACTATCACCGTAAAATGAACGTACATCATTTTTAATAATCTCTATATAGCAACATTGTAGTTGTCATCTTTGTAGTCATTTGAACTTTTTAATGCACACAACTTTAACTGCGTTTCATAACAACTGAAACTCAAACACAGGCAGAGAAAGAAGACATAATCACAATTACAATTTAATTAAATTCAACTACTTTTATCTTGTTATCATCGTACACAACATCCAGATTTTTTTAGTACTCTAATTTGGAAAGTTACTCAAAAGTTAATTTTGGGAAGCCCATGATAAGACATACATACATACATCAAGTCGTGTGTGTGTGTGTGTGTGTGTGTGTGTGTGTGTGTGGATGTGGGTGGAGAGGGTGTTATCCAGACAGAGCTGGTCTTTCCAGCCATGTAATCCCAGCTGGCTTTCTAGTTCCTCAATGGAGCTGTGTGTGTGTGTGTGAGAGAGAGAGAGAGAGAGAGAGGAGGGCAGGCGAACGGCTGTTAAACAGCAGTTTTAGGAGATTAGGAGGTTTTGGAGCACAAAGACTCTGCGTGGAGCAGAAAAAGAGGTTGAACTGGAGGGGGAGGAGTTTAAAAGGATGGATGGAGGGAGAGGAGGTGAAGTGTGTGTGTGTTGGGGCGTGTTTGGAGGGAAAGAGGGTATAGAAGGGTTTGTCCTGTAGGCTGCTCTAGAATCATTTTGTGAATATAGACCTGTGAATATTGCACTAATTGGCAAATTTCACATTGTTTTAATCCTGCTACAGATTTTTGCACAAGCTATTAAAGTTCCATAGCATAAAAATCCATAACGTATTCTGTTTTTTTGGTCCTCTACATAGTGCAATGTTTTTTGAAGTCCAGCTCTTTTCAACTGATTAGTTCAAGGATCTATTGAACCACAGGAACTAAACTCAAGAACTTAACCTGTAACAATGTGCATTTCTCCACCACATTTGGAAAACCGAGAAAATTAGGTAATTTAGTCATCCTGTTCTTTGTATTTAGTTTGGAGACTGATGTTTGAGCTGCTGTAATGAATGAATGAAAAGGAGACATGCTGAGTTGAAAAAAAGAGACTGAAAACTCCAGAGCACCTGTCTCCGAAGTAGGCAATCTGCGGAGTGTTTCATGGATATTTATTTATGCTTTCTGCAATTGGCAAATTGAGTTTCATTTTTCTTGTTCACCGGCTTTTTTTGGTCTCATAGCAGCTCCCTCTCTTCTGTGTGCTGGGAGGGGTTGGTGATCAACAATAGTCTATGTTTGTTTAGAAGAACACACGTGGCAGGGCTTTTTAAAAAGGGAAAAATGTATGTCTTAAATGTGTAATCATAAAATCTGCAGTTACACTGTTTAGTGCTGTTAATTGAATGTCGCAATCAATGTCTGCTCGTGACCCCTCCATTAAAGAATCATTTTACTTTTTTAGATACCTGAAGAGATGAAACTATCGAAACTAGGAAAAAGGAAAAAAAGGAAACTGTAGTCTGATAGAAATATATTGTATTATTTTCTATCCTGTTAATCATCTTAAAATCAAAATTTCAACCTGTGCCGACCCCCTCGTAAGAACTCTTAAATCATTTTGCAGGATCCATAAATTCTGTCAGTTCTTGAGACAGAAGTTAGTAAGAACCAGCCGACCCTGAACGCCCATTAGAGGAGTGAGAGGTCTGCCAGCGGGCGGGCTGCTGGTTGGCCCAGAAACTCAGGACAGCTATCAATATTTGGCTTCATTGATGTCCTTGTTGGAAGTGGGCAAGTGTACAAATTTACAGGGTTGAAGTTACTGTCTAAATGATTGTCCCAGTGTGACTCTGCTGGACAGTGCTGCTTTGATACTTTGGAGTAGCAAATAAAATAGTCACAGGATATTTATAGCAAGCAGCAACAGCAGATATATGGGGATTTTAAGAAAATGGAGGAATATATTTGTTTAGAGAAATAAGTGTGATAATATAAGTGGTAGATCACTCTTTAAGTAATAGTAATTCAGTGCTTATAGTGTGAGATTGCATCCAGGCAAGAAGTTGATTTCTTTATATTGCTATATGTTTACCCTGCTTGTTTAACTTATTTTAGAGAATGTGTGACGTGCACCTACAACACCAAAACAAATTCCTTGTATGTGTAAAAAACGTACTTGGCAATAAAGCTTTTCTGATTCTGATTCTGATATCCCTCTTCTCGCCTCATTCGCCATCCATCCAGTCAGCCACCAGAGCTGTGCTGCCAGTTGTTTGATTCTGCCCAGTCCAATTATAGAGGGCCTTAATTACCGAGCCTGTCAGCCTCCATCAGGAGAGCCATTCGTCATGTGGACCGGGCAGGACCGGACTGAGCAGGGCTGCTTAGGTTTAGTGTGGGGACACATATATCTGTCTGTCACTCTCAGTACCTGTCTGTCTGCCTGGAAACATTTGTCATCTGTACTGGACTAAGCTTGGTCTCACATACAGAAGAGAAACTTAGTAAGTGACACTTAAAGGTACACTGTGGAGTTTTCTTATAAAACAACACATTCTCTGAATGCTAAATGTTTCTGACCTTCACCTGTTAGAGGTAAGAGTAATGATAGAGTCTACCTATTCTACATCAATACATCAGTGGTCTGAGAGAGATAATTTGATATCATAGATTGTTAAGGGTTGTTATAGGAAAAGCCTTCAGTTGGTAATTAATCTCAGTATATGATTTACTGTTCACAGGGTCAGTATACCTCTGTTGCCTCTGTGTGTGGCTTCTTCCTCCTCTCTCCATCTCACATCCTCCTCTTCTTGCCTTGTCCTCGCCGTGTAACAAACAGCATGAAGGAGGTTATAATTGGGAGGTCCAGAGCTCTGCCAGGTGGAACCACTTGTGTCTGAATACGGGCTCTCGCGCTCTCTCAAGATCTCATGTATATTGGATCTCTACCACTCTTACTTTATTTTTCACTTAGTCTCCCTCTGTCTCACATATGCTCTGTGTGCATTATTAGAATGATACTACAAAGCTTTGCAACCATATATTATTTTCAATTTCTGTAAGATTCTACACAACTTTCTTTTCACTGTTTTCTTTTTGAGTCATCCACTGTCTTTTCACTACAATACAACTGCAGCCCCTCCCGCAGCCAAAACCCCCGCCTCAGTTCTTAAAAGAACTTGCCAAGCGTTGCCATTAAAAGGCGTTCACCTCATTTACTGTCTTCCTTCCTTCCTTCCTTCCTTCCTTCCTTCCTTCCTTCCTTCCTTCCGTTTCCTCTCCTCCTGTCTCCAGTCTCTAATTCCTCCTCTCTTGTAGTCATTTTGAAATAAGTTTTTTATTTTTGTTTTATATTTTTAAACATGTGTTACTGATCTAAAAACTTAGCAGGAAGTCCATTTTTATTTTCTCTGCCAGAGTCCAGATTTTATGCACACGTTCAGACATTTCTTAGGTCGCACCGACATAGTTCTTTGCTTCAATTCACAGGAATCAGAATTAGAAACATTTCATTTTTAAATAGGTTTTCACATTCAAGGAATTTGCCTTGGTATTTTGGTGCATAATGGACAAAGTAAACAAAGAGAAAAGAAAAAGTCAAATTCAATTTGACAATTAAAATTAAAAACTGAAGTGGGTGTAATGTGCAACATGTTGATTAAAGAATGTGCAAATGTTCACAGTTTAAAGAAGAAAAAAGATAATAAGAACATGTGCAATATGCAAAAATAAAAAGAGATTTCACAACTAAGTATCATCATTCCAAATGACATTAGATTAAAACATATTGTTTAAAAGTTGCAGACAGCTGCCTCAGGCTATCGGTCACATAGACGCAGTTTTGGACAGTACTTCATTGACTACTTATTGGCAGTGTCTCTTTTAATTAACATCTTTCTAGATTAAAATCAAAATGTATTATATTCATCTGAATATCATCAATCACCATGTCCATTCGGATCTTTTGTCAAACAGTAACTGGATTTTTTTGACCCAGTCATGCATGTTTTACTGCCTTGAATTAGTGTGTAACAATTCATTTTATCTAATTCTATTGGTTACACTTCAGATGGAGGAGAATACCTTTGCTGCTATATCTTTTCAGAGCTCAGAAAATCATGTCAAAAAGGGGTAGAAACTGCTGTTAAAGGAAGGGTCTTTGCTTTTAAAATGCCTTCAATCTAAATTCCTTGATTGGAATATCAGTTTCTCATATTTCATCCACACTAATGCCATGTGGAGTTTTAGAAGATAGCTAATGCTTGTACGTAAGTGTTTGCTGTTGGTGATGTCCTGTCTTCTGTTCTTCCTCTTCTCCTCACCTTGCAGGTGATTGATGGAAAACTGGCTCCCTTCCTGTCCAAGGTGATCAAGTTTGCCAGCTCCCACGTTTTCAGCTGCAGTTTGTGTCGAGAGAAAGGCTTCATCTGTGAGCTCTGCCACAACAGACAGGTCATCTACCCCTTCCAGGAGAACGCCACCAAGAGGTACAGATTCTCAGATAACCTTTCTATACATTTGAACATTTACTTAGCCAAAGAAATCTAAACATTATCAATTATAGATTTGATAGATTTAGATTTGACTTGATATGAAAAGACTTGATTTAGTGGAAAAAGTCAGACAAAACATCCCAGTAAATTCTATTTAACAGATTAATGTTTCGATCTTACAGAGATCTTTGTAAGGATGTCAAATCAACACCACAAAGCACTACTAATGTACAGTAGTATGTAGGCACATTCACAACAATTACAGTGACGCAGTCGTTGGCAATTCAATTCTTAGATTTTGAGGCTCCCTCCAACACTGCTCATGCAAATAAGTACAAGTCACGTAATTAGAATCTAAGACATAAAAAAGTGCAGCAGCTAAAACATAGGAATAAAATATAATGCTGTGGTAAACAGGTGTACAGTAATAGTTAAATGTAGAAAAAGTGTGATGTAAACATTTTGAGCAGTAATGTAGTAAATGAATATACGTAATGAGAACAGGTGTGGATGGGTATGCACATAAATATATAAGTTAAGATAAACCTTTATTAATCCCTGGAGGGACATTCAGGTGTCATAGCAGCGACAGCAATGACTAGAAAAACAGAAGAGGTACAGGTAAGAGTGTAGAACTAAACCAAGATAAGAATAAAACGTATTAAGTACAAATAAAAATAAAGTCCTGTTCTGCAGAAGCTTCTGGAGAGGTTCTTCAGAATTGTATGAAGAACCTAAAGGAAAAGCACCTGTATTAAAAAAACACATTATGTACTTTTCATATTTCTCTGGAAGCAGGAAAACTCACAGGGGAGAGAGGACATAAAGTGTAGTAATGTGACTGCCTGAGCTACTAGCTAGATTTATTTCTGTTCCAGGCCCTCGGGTTGAGCATGTGTAACATGCTTGTTATCTGAATGTTTGCTCATGTTCTTTGTGAGGACCAGTATCAGTGTTGAGAACGAAAGAGTTAAGACATTTTGGTCTTTACTGACTTTATCAAACTGCTGTTTCAGTTCTGATGGATCAGTTCATCCAAATTATTAAAAAAAAACATACGTTATTTTTAAATTTCCGTCTAATGGTATCTAGCCCTGCAGATACTGCATGGAAACAACTTTGACATTTTTATGACACACTATACTGTGAAAAGTTTTATGGCATATGGTACTATGACATTTAAAAATAATGTATGACATACTATACTATGACATTTTTATATTTTTAATGAATAACTACTTTTTTTGACATACTATACTATGACATTTTTAGGACTTTTATGAAATACTATACTATGACTTTTTGACATTTTTTACAACATACTATATTATGACATTTTTAGGACTTTTTAGGCATACTATACAATAACTTTTGTGACTTTTTTTACGACATGCTATACTATAACTTTTTTCACATTTTATGCATACTATACTATGACTTTTTTAAAACATACTATACTATGACATTTTTCTGACTTTTTTGACATGTTCTACTACATACAATACTATGACTTTTTTGACAATTTTTACGACATACTTTCACATTTTTTCTGACATACTATACTATGACATTTTTCTGACATACTATACTATGACATTTTTCTGACTTTTTAAGACATACTATAGTATGACTTTTTTGACATTTTCACGACATACTATACAATAACTTTTTTCCCCCTTTTTTTATAACATACTATATTATGACTTTTTTGACACTTTTTTGACCCCACTTTATGACAAATTAAACTTTGACTTTTTTTATGAGAAACTATACTATGACTTTTTAGGACATACTATGATTTTTTTTTTTTACAACATACTACTCTATGACTTTCCACCACCATACTTTTGGTCTGTATGGGGACTAACCTTCCGGTTCCTAACCCATCTCCCTACAGACTGAGCTAGTGAATTTTTATGATTTTTTTTATATCATACTATACTATGACTTTTTTATGACTGAATTCCATTTCTCTGTCTTACCCCTAGCCCTTGTCCCTCGAAACCGAGTGGTAAGAGGTAGGGGTGAAAACATACCCCTATGAAAATGAGACTCCACTTGGTTACATCATCATACATACTTAAGTTTGTTTGCAATAAATATTTGTATACACACTGCATGGTGTGTTGTGTATATATGTTTCAGTTATCACTGTTTTGAATTCATTGATGTTCAGAATGTCATTGATGTTCAGAAACACTTTCTTTGTTAACAAAAAGCTGTCTTTATTGCCCAATAAAGTAAACATTATTACAACTATTAGAACCATAACTTACATGTCACACACATAAAAAAGGCACTCAAATGTATAAAACTAAAAAAAGACACACAAGACTTTATTTTTAGGCTATTCTGAAATTCCAGACCCCAGTCTGATGCCTATTGGCCCACTTTCCCTCCATACCACATTTCTTTCATTAGTGTCCTGTATCATAACCAACAACAATGTACAGGTGCATGAACAGGAATGAATTACATAATTACAATAATACAGTACCAATACAATAATGAATGGCTACAACATGAATGCAGAAACTTCTGCTCGTTTTCAGCCCGAGAATGGATCAGCTGCTGGGTTTCCTCCGGCATCCCTGTGTGATACAGGACAGTAAATGTAAAGCACGTATAGATGTCTCCAAAGCAAGTAGTGTTATGTACTGATATCAAACGAAATTCGCTGCTAATGGAGTTAAGTTAACACTGTAGACATGCATGGAATACATTCAAGACAGAGAAATGCGGTACTGTTGTGCAAATAAGCAATTTTTTATTTTTTATAAAGCTTTATTAAATCTTTACGATACAAACAGTAAGAACAAGCAAACAGAGTCATTAATACAGAAAAAAACATTAGTCAAGAGCAGAGCCAGGGGGAGTTTCAAATATATACATAAAAAATAGAGCCTAACTGAATGGTTTTAGCAGCTTTCTTATTTTTTGAATCAGAGACAAGTTTATCAGTAATGTATCGGGATAGATCTTTCCAGAAAGTGGTGGAGTAGGGACATTGCCAGAACAGGTGCACCATTGTTTCTGGACATATTCCACAAAAAGAACAGTTAAAACATATGTCAAGCTTAAACCTAAGGAGATATTGCTTAGCAGGATAATACCTATGTATGATTTTGAAAGAGATTTCTCTTACTTTATTTGTAAGGAGGTATTTGTAAGGAAGGTTCCATATATTCCCCCAATTCAGGTTGTCAACAAAGTTAGACCAATAGGGAACAACATTAGGGGTACTTGTGACATCTCTTTGAAATAAAGAGTGAATGTTACGATTATTATTCCTCGTTGTAGTAGTGAAACATATATTAACTGAGGTCAACTTAGCGTCCAAAGCTTGTAGACAATCTGGTTTTCTAGTCCCTTTTTAAGAAAGTTAAAATACCAGATGGGATGGAATCCATAACAATTGCAAACTCTCTTGGGGTGCTTAGAATGCCAAAAGTGTGAAGGAATTCAGAATAATTCAGCAATGATCCATTATCATTTAGTAGTTGGGATACTAGAATTATGTTATTATTGAACCAAGTTTTATAAAATAAAGATTTATTCTTGAACTTAATAAGCCGATTATTCCAGATGAAGCACCTATGTGGGGAGAAATTATGTTTGTAGATTAACGACCATGCTAAGAGCATTTGTTTGTGGAATTTAGATCAAATTAAGGGGATTTTTTCTATTTTATAATCACACAAAAGTAAATATTCTAGACCACCAACCTTAGAGAAAATATAGTTAGGTATAAAATTCCATGTAGATGTGGGATTTTTTTAGAAAATGCTTTATCCAATTTATTTTAAAAGTATTATTAAGGGTTGTAAAATCAAGAAAAGTTTAGACCACCACGTTCAAAGGTGTTCATAATAACAGATTTTTTCACATAATGCGTCTTGTTTTTCCAAATAAAATTGAAAAGTAATTTATCAATGGAATTACAGAGCGTTTTGTTGACAAACAAGGGGATAGCTGCATATGTAAGACGGGATAAACCTTCTGCCTTTGTCAACAATACTCGTCCTTTCAAGGATAAATCTCTTGATTAAGCTTATTCTTTGTCTTATCACTAATCAAATTAAAGTTTACAGAGCATCTCTCCTCCTCATTTTTCATTATAGTAATCCCTAGGCAAATAAGCAATGTAACGTTAACGTTAGCGTTAGCATAGCAAGCTAGCTAGCGATTTTTAAAAACGTTTCGATTACAAATATGGTTGCAAATATATATGTACAGGACTGTGTAGAGCACAAAACAAGACTTTCGTCATTTTTAAATTAATTCTTTAAGCCGAAGATACTTACATTTATGGGTCTCTCTGGTCGACCTGGCAGCCATTGTTCCTTGTTAATGTATCTGGATACCCCTTGCTTTCAAGTAAGCTTGCGTCCTTGCTTACTGTTAAGGGGTATCTAGCCCTTCCCCTTAGCCATACCCCTCGATCAAAATGAGTTTTGGGACAGCCCTTACTCTCACGTGAACGCGCAAAACTAAGGGGAAGGGTTAAGACAGAGAAATGAGATGCAGCCTTACTACTATACTATGACTTTTTTTATATTTTTGATATGAATTTTTTTCTTTTTACGACATACTATACTATGACTCTTTATGACTTTTTCGACATACTATACTATATCCTGGACGTTGATGGGTGTGCCATCTGCCCATCCTCTGAAGTCTGCAACCTTGGTGTAATCCTGGACTCCACCCTCTCGTTCCATACTCACATCAAATCCATCACAAAATCAGCCTTTTTTCATCTCGAAACCTCTCCAGACTCCGGCCATCACTCTCTGACTCCATGGCAGAAACCCTCATTCATGCTTTCATAATCTCCCGTTTGGACTACTGCAATGCAGTCCTGTCTGGGGTCCCCAGCAAAACCCTGGACAGGCTCCAATATGTCCAAAACTCTGCCGCCAGGGTCACCCCAACCCTCATCCACCTTCACTGGCTCCCAATTAAGTCCTGCATCACATATAAAATCCTCCTTCTCACCTACAAATCCCTCCATGCCCTGGCCCCACAGTACCTCTCCGACCTCCTCCATCCATACACCCAACCCCGAAACCTGCGGTCCTCAGATGACTGATGACTTTATTAGATGACTTTTAATACTATGACTTTTTTTCGACATACTATACTATGATTTTTTATGTTTTTTTTTCAATATACTATACTATGATTTTTTTTTCCGACATACTACGCTATGACTTTTTCAACATACTATATACTATCACCTTTTTGACATGTTGTACTATGACTTTTTTCGATATACTATGACTTTTTTCGACATACTATGACTTTTATGATTTTATACAACTTTTTTTTTACATAATATACTGTGACTTTTTATGAATTTTTCGACATACTACACTATGGCTTTATTCAGACATATTATATACCATGACTTTTTTCGACATACTATGCTATGACTTTTTTGACTTTAAGACATAATATACTGAATTTTTATAACATACTATGACATGTTTTATGACATACTATACTATGACTTTTTAATGACATTCTACTATCAGTTTTTTGACATTTTGATGGCATACTATACTTTGACCTTTTAAGATATTTGATGAAAAAAGAAAATGAAACTTCATTTATTCGTCACATACAATCGTACAATACAATGTAATGAAATGTAATCTCTGCATTTAACCCATCCTAAGCATTAGGAGAACTGGACAGCCACATACAGCGTCCGGGGAGCAATTTGGGGTTAAGGGTCTTGCTCAACGACACTTTGACATGCGGCCTGGGGAGCAGGGGATCCACCAGCTCTACCGCTTAGCCACAGCCACCACTTGTTATGACACCATTTGATATGACATACTATACTATGATTTTTTAAATTGACCTCAAAATTGTACTTAAGTACGGTACTTGAGTACATGTACTTAGTTACTTTCAACAACTGACCCTTCTGGAAAAAGCTGTTGCTATTTATTTTGAAAATGTCATGTTGTGAGTAGCATAAACTAAACTCCATTCACCTGCAGGCAGAAATACACATAAAAACATAATCTGCAGCAATAGACACCAATTTAGCAAAGAGATGAAATGTGTACGTGAGCAAGTGCTCTCTCTGGGTCTCTGCTGCTTGTCGGTAACACTGGTTGGCTGTGTGTGTGTGTGTGTGTGTGTGACTATACTATAAGAACATCCTGGAGGCTGTCAATACCATCCACAAACATGGAATTGTCCACAGTGACTTGAAGCCAGCAAATTTTGTCATAGTGAATGCTTCGCTGATGTTGATTGACTTTGGCATCACAAAAAATAATCCAACCAGATGTTACAAGCATTATCCTGGTCATTCACGACATGGGCAGTTAACACAGTCCAGAGCCACGTCCTTGTCACTGAAACTCAGAGTAACAGACAGCAGAGTGATAAGACTAATTCCTAGAAGAAACACTGACACACTTTCTGTACTATAACTCACACACATACACACCTTCCTTGTTGAGTTGTGTTTTATGACTTGTGAAGGAACTGTTAACTGATAACAGCTGTATCTACTGTAGGACTTACTGGAACTAAGCTGGACTCTGTTGACTTAGTCATTACTCAGACACTGACGGTGCAGGAAATTAGCAATAACTGGATGTAAACAGCCTACAGTACCATGCTCAATGGATCATTTTCTATCCGTCCGTCTTTCACATTATCGTTATGTTTTTATTTGCTGACGAAAAATGTAATCCATTGTGTCATAGTGTGTGTGTGTATGTATGTGTATATGTATATATATATATATATATATATATATATATATATATATATATATATATATATATATATATATATATATAGTTTTCATATTTAAAGGTTAACTTTTATTTAGTTTTAGTCTCATTTTCATCATGAAAAAAAGGTTGCTCAAATATTTAATAATATTAAATAATAGTTTTTCGTTGACGAAATTAATTCTTTCAAAATTCTGCAAAATCCCAAATACGTAATCTAAATCTTTCAACATTCTCACTTGTAAGTCGTTTTAGTATGGTTTTGCTGTGAAAAAAGGTCTTTAACAAATGTATTTCTTCATTAACAAAATGAACACTGGTATAGTAGGGAATTGTGTCACGTGGAAAATGTAATACATTGAGTAATAGTTTTTGTTGTTTGTTATTTTACGTGCATGGATATTGTAGAAATAAATGACCGGTATTCTAAAAGCTTTTGGCATTGAACGTTCAAAAATGTCATATCATAAAAAATATTTGGGATTTAGTAGAATCTTTCAACTTCTTAACGAACACTGGAGTAATATGGAATTGTGTCACACCAATAGCCTTCTCATACAAATAATGGCTTGATGACCGATCTGTGTGTTGATCTTTATAATTGCAGGTGTGACGGCTGTGGCGCCGTGTTCCACACCGAGTGTCGACAGAAAGCTCAGCCGTGTCCGCGCTGCGTTCGCAGAGAGCTCCACCACAAGAGGCCGTCCTCCTTCTGGTCTCCGGACGACGACAGCCCCGGATGCTTTCACCTGCCGTACCAAGACACCTGAGACACACAACACACACACAGAACACACACACACACACACACACACACAACATAGCACACCAGACACACACACACACACACACACACACACAGTTACAATTAGGGCGCTGGACACTGGACAAAGTGCCTGTTTTTCTGATTTGTGTGTCTAGAGGACAAATTGTGTGACAGAGCTCAGGGCTCGTGTGTGTACCTGTTAACACAAACCTGAGCTAGCACTAGCTTTGTCCTACTGTAAAGAGCAGGGAGAAGACCAACTGAAAACGGCTGCACCAGACTTTACAGACTGACCAACATGTATTTTGTAGTCAAACATCACACGTCATGGTCATCCTCCGCCATCTTCATCCATTTTCCACCTCACTACTTTCACTTATTCTAAATCACAGCTGATAAACTGGAGACATTCAAAGTAATAGTTGGAACATTTTGGTGGTTTATTCTAACAAAAGTCTTACAGCACAAGTCTAGTGATGAAGGTATTAGTCAATGGACAGAAAATGAATGAACAATTTCAACAACTGATTAAAAGGGAACTGACTGATCTAATCTACGCCCCACTCATGGTGAGGCAATACTGTTACCAAAACTATTTCAGTATGAAACCTTGACACACTGTAGGGTTGGGAGATGGCTGTAACAAGTTTGTAGTTTCCTTCTTTATAGAGAAAAGCAGCCGTTGTCACCTTGGAATAAAATATTAAAAGGATAAGTGCTCATTTTTTCAAGTCTGTCTTAAAACAATAGTTGTGCTCATATGAGCAATGAAACTGTCTGTGGCTGGCTGTAATAATTCTTCCTGTTTATACTAGCCATTAAAAAGATCCCTTTCTAAATTGATTTCAATGTAAGTTAATATGAAGCTTCAGCAGCATGTCAGCTGCGTGGCGTGTCTGTTTTTTTTTTTTTTTATTTATAACACGCAAGCGTTTTGGAAGCGTTTCCAGGCAAAATAGAATATGAAAAGATGTTTATGTCATTTTGACACAAATCCATTTAATAAATGACATTTTGATGTTTGAAAGTCTATAGGTTTTGACATAAATGCAGATACAAATGTAATTAAAAGAAATAAATAATTATTGATTTTCAAATATTGCACCTGTCAATACAGAACGAAATATTCTGTAGCCTATTTTGCCGTCAATATTGCCGACGTTGTCTTTTCTGTAATCAAGTCAGTCTATATTTATGTTTAACATGAAGTATACTACTGCTTGAGTGCATTTTATCAATGGGAAACATACATGTGTACAGACTAGGCTAGCAGCAGCAGCACCACATCAGACACGTTTCTGGTATGCAAAGGCATAGAAAACGCCACGCAGCCTCCACGCAACTGACACGCAACAGAAACGCCACGCTCACGCCACGCAGGCAGTGTCAGGAGGTCTGTGAAGTATCATTTTTTTTCTTTGTTTTACTATCCCTCTGCCTCAGCTCAGCAAGGAATCACGAAACAAAAAAGGGAATTCTGTACAAAAAAGGCTGAAACTTTGGAAGTTTTTCTCTTGATTTGTACACAACGGCTGAAGCCTCATATACAATTTAAATGAACTTTGAAATATACTTTAAAACAGACGACGTCTGTGGATTTTGTCCCCCATTACTTGCATTACATTTGCAATAGTAAAGGATCTTTTAATGGCCAGTATGGACAGGAGGAATGATTACAGCATGCAAAAACCTTTTCAATGTAGATGAGGGTATGTGAGGATTGTTTTAAGACTGACTTGAAAAAATGTGAACCTGTCCTTTAATCAGTTTACAGAACATCAATAGAAACTTCTCAAACCACAGCTGCAGCACAATCCACAACATCACTGGCCGTCTGTATGCCCACCAAGCCCACTCCATTATATTTGCTATATTTCCATAATATTGCTAAATACACTTCTTTGCAAGTCACAAATCCAATAATGCCATTCCCTGTTTTGGTTTGAGCTCCAGGAGACTGGCATGTTAATTAAGGTACTCAAGAGATGATGAAAAATATTTGAAATTAAATTTTCTTTGTCTTACATTACAATAAACTGAATATATTTCGGTGTTGGACTGTTGGGCATTTTGTTTACTATTTTCTGAGACCAAGAGATTTATCAATTATGAAAATAATTATGAGTTATAACCCCAATAAAGTTATTATTTACTGGTCATTATTCCAGACATATAAGCTCTACAAGATTTCAAGTGTATTTAGTCGTATTTTGCAGAAAATATGTGATTGAAACGTAGGGATCAACCGCAGAAAAAAGGATTGTGCTGCAGAGAAAGTTTCATAAGTTTCTGTGGATGTTTTGATAATTTTCATTCCAACTGTGACAACTTGTCACCATTGAAATCCATTGTAACTGACTAAATCCAAATGTTTTACAGTCATATGCGAGTCTTCGAGTATTTGATTACATTTTGGGTTCATTATTACCCAATAATAATAAAAGTTAAAAACGATCGCTGTGATTAAACTATAGAAAGCCATCTTTTATCAGATCTCATTCACCTTTTCTTTAAACTTTATTTAACTTGTAGGTGTGGAATAAAAGATGCCTTTTAACTTACTCATTCTAAATCAGTGTTATTTTAATGTAAATGGACTTAAATTTAAAAAGACGCTGCGCACGTTTTCCTCCCTACATCAATCTAACTGTAAAATAACAGGCAATAATACACTGTAAATTATGCTTTTATTGTTGCATTTTTCCTCTGTGATTCTACTTCCTGTTGTGCTTTATTCCTGCAGAATCTATCAAACATGATAGCAGCTTTAGCTTTTAGTATCTCTATGCAACCTAGATGGCCTTTATAACCCGCTGCTTTTCCATGTGTGAAGGTCTGGAAACACTTTACGTTTAGGTTTTCTTCACACTGCAGCACCAGCTGTGTTTCCATCGTGTCTCAGGGCAATTTTTACTGAAAAGTTGGAATAATAAACATTTAGTCAGGTTTGCAGCCGAAAAAGTAAAAATCAACATATTTTCAAGTAGCTGGCAAATTTGAGAGCCCATTCAAGCCCATTTCCAATTTTTCCAAATCGAGGCACCAATCACAACCATTGAGGCGGGCTTTACACGATGAAGATAGCATAGCAATGGCGAGCAGCGAGCAGCAACATAACGGCTACCGAAGCGCAGCAACCCGTTGATGCCGCTGTAGCTGCTATGTCAGTTGGTTGAAGGACTATCCAATGCGCCCAGAGGCATTTGAGCGGCGTCCGTTGGTGACGCCCCTTTGGAAATGAGCAATGAACCTTGCCCAGACCCACTCTCAGTTACAACTGAGAAGGGTCTGGTGTCAACCAGGCTAATTTTCAAGATTTTATAAAATCACATTTCGCTTTGTTTGAAGTTTATAGTTGATCTAAAATTATTGATGAGGCTAATCCAACAAAGTAGTTATTTACAGTTAGCTTTATTTCTTTATTTAGTTTATTTTTCCTACACAACAACAGTGTTGTTCTAATGAGAAATTAAAAGAAACCTCATGGGAAAGTAAGTAAATGCTGCCTTCATTGATCTTTTAAAGCTGCACTCTCTGATTTTGTTACACAGTCCAAAAATCGCTAAGTTTGCTTCCAGCTAACAGTTGAAGTGTCTAAATATCCATAACAAGCATTATAACAAAGTCATGGCTTGCAGCTTTAAAGTGGCCAGACTTTGTAATAATTTGGATGGAAACACAGCTGCCATTTCTTCTCAGTGCGGCCAAACTTATTGTATCGTTTATTCTTTGCTCATATGTCTTTATCCTGTTTTTCCAACTTGTTTGAGCCATAAAAACATGTTAACTTTGAAGGGAATTTATGTGCGAATAAGCTGCCACAATCAGCAGTGGGTTTATCCGTGAATATGTATTTTTGTGATCAGACTGACAGTTATTCATGTTTACGAAGCATGTAGGATACTGTAGACTAAACTTAAATAACCCAGTGTAGTTTAAAATATGGCAGCAAAAGTGCCCTGATGTGTCAGCTGAATACATTTCTTTTGTTTTTATTTAGTTTTTCATACAGGTGATGTTAAAAATGAAATGTTTAAGTTATTGTTGATTGTGCCTGCTGCATAAATAACTGATGAAAGGGTTGTAAAACCTTTGAAGTATATTTTTTTTTATATATTTTTGACAGTGTGAGGTTTTATTTAATTTTTTATCCGGGCTGCTGTTTATTTATTTTTTTAAGTCATGCTCTTTGTTTGTGTATAACGGAGCCCGGCAGGTTTCAAGGATCTTTATTTTTTTTTATTTGTGCACACAGATTAGAGTTAGAGCACACGCCGAAAAAAACTGACCTGTCGGAACAAGACTGGTACTGCTAAATTCCAAATCTATAGTTCATATTTGTGTCATCCATTAGGTTAGCGGTTTGCTAGACGGGGTATTGCATATCTACTCAAAACATACTCAAAATAATCAAACCTCAACCTGGCCCAGCGCAACCAACCAGCCCCAACAAGATGGGTCCTGTCAAAGTATCCAATTTCAGGTAGCAGTACTCCTATCACAGAATACTAATGAGTTTAAATTGATTAAAGTGCTGATATTATGCTTTTTGGCTTTTCCCCTTATCGTTATTGTGCATGTTATAGGTGTACAAAGTGAAAATGCCCAAAGTCCACCCCATTGGGACTTACCATCTCCAACAGAAAACACTGTTCACAAACTGCTCCAAACAGCTCTATTGTAGTCCAGCCTTTACTTCAGTCACAAACGTGCGTCACTTTGTAACACACGTTATAATGCTTGCCTAGCTGCTAGCATGGCACGCCCTCATACTCTGCTTTTTAATTGCTAGTTGTCCTAACCTAGGTACTGCGCATGTGCGACGCCCAACAAAGATGGAACAGAAGTGCGATGCCTCACTCTGTAGCTAAAACAGAGAGCTCAACACACAGGGTGAAAAGAGGAGCTGCAGCAATGTGCAGTACAACAAAAATCTTCTGGTACAACCTCTAAATACAATTATGAACCTGAAAATGAGCATAATATGAGCACTTTAAAGATCTTTAATTTAATTGTCTTTAAACAAACTGTTACCTTACGTGAAATATGTTTAACGGATTAAACGGTTAAATATTGTTCAGGCTCATTTCAAATCTATATATCTGTATATATTCAGTTTTACCTCCAAACGAAGTGCGTTAGATAAACTTTTAGCATGTTAAAACTTGTTTCGTGCGATGACGTGAGGTTTTCTGGGTTGAATTTCCTCATAGGATTTATGTTATGCACATAATAAGATGTAGTCCTAATTAGAGTTTGTAAGGCTAATTTGTAAGTAATTATTTGATTTGCAGGGCATACCAAATGGAAGAGTCGCACACTGAACCACAACATACTGTACCAAACTATTTGGGACAAATAGTTTCTGTTGCTACAGAATAATGCGAGAGCATGATTTACTAATTTCTTTGCACAAATGAGCCCCAATACCTGCTGGGCTCTGTAGTCTGCCTCTATGTAGCTTCAGTAGCTGACTTCTAGACCTGTGCATCTGATCACTTTAAAACTTTATACAGTATTTTTGCTTGTTTTATGCAGTATGTTCTTTTAACCATCCTTAGTTCAATTTTGCCAGTTTTCATTTCCATCTGAATTTGGATCATAAATATAAAAAAAAAAACGTTTGACAACCTGTTATGAATAATGTTTACCTGCTAAGCTCGGTTGTCTTTTCACTGCAGTTTTGACAAAACGATGAGTACATTGAGAACTGTATTTACAGGTTGTCACATGACTGGAAATGTTTATGTTGCAGGCACATTACAATCATCGCAGTATGTTTTACTTCACAAGTTTGGAGAAGATTATATTGTACAGTATTTAAGCAGAGTAACTGGACTGGAAATTCTCTCTTTTTAAGTTATTGTTTGTTTTTACCATTGGTTCTTTTCATTGCAGCCAAACTTCTTATGCAAATACAGGGAGTTGATTTTCTTATTTATTCCTCCTGTCTGGTTTTGTTTAAATTTGTCTGTTAGCCACTGATGCCAATAAAGAAAAACTTCTTAATACTGAAAGTGTTTAAATCCTGTGTGGAGAATTTTAATATTGTTTGGCTGGGTGAGATTTGACTTCCTTCAACTTATATTTCTTTGTGCAGGTATGTTTTAGCTAAATAGTTATTAAGCTAAATACACACCGTGGTATTGGTGCATGGCTTCATTTGCTGGACTTAAAGTTAACTTCGCTGGTTTTTTAGTCGGTCGGTCAGTCCAGACTGAAATATCATTGTCGCCAGAGGATGAATCCTAAATAATCCTTATCCTTTTGGTGCCACCATGAAGGCGACGTTTGTGGTTCTTAATGAAATCTCTCAACAACTATTACATTGATTGCAATGATGAATTTTGGTACACACATTACTGTCGTCCTCAGGATGAATTGTTATCACTTTGGTGATCCTTTGACTTTACATCTAGCGCCATCATCAAGTCAAAATCTAAATTTGTGACGACTCTAAATTACACCTGCTTGGGAGACAGAGGAAAATTTGGCTAGCCGGCTCAACTGCAACCAAGAAAATGATAGCTCAGTGCTGGCTCCCCCCCCCACTCGCTTTGTATAAAACAGTGGTTGGCGTATTTTCTGGACATAGTTATGCTTGAGCTCTCTACAACAAGGATTAACAAGGCCAAATCATCAACTATCAGCCTATGGGAAAGCGCAGCAGCACAAATATCAGACCTAATGACCTCAACCCCACAAGTTTGTCTGTTTGTTTGTTTGTTTGTTTTGTTTTCCTCGAGACCGCAGAGAGTGGGGGGTGGGTGAGGGTTTTTGTTCTTGTTCAATTTGTGTTTATCTGTTCTGTGCACCATCTGCTATTACCTGTCACACGTTGTGTAATTTGTTTTGTATGTCTGAAGGTGCCAATAAAAAAAGTTGATCACAAAAAAAATCTCAATTTGTCCAATACTTGGACCAATGACAAATCTAATGACATTCTCAATAGGCCTCAGCTGTACTTGTGTTTAGTGCTAGTTATGTTAGCACGCTAACACAATAAAATCAGATGGTGAAAATGGTAAACATTATACCTGCTAAACATCAGTATGTTAGAATAGCATCAGCATTTAGCTCAAAGCACCGCTCTGCCATAGTACAGCCTCACAGAGCTGCTAGCATGCCAACACTAAAATTCAAATGGAAATATTAACATTTCGATAACACTACAATTTTATTTCTGCTGAGAAAGATTGTATGATATGATTGAAAGCTCCAAAAAAAAGTCACTAAATGGACCTTGTGGTGAGATTGTTTTGTCAACTACTGGTTCCAAGGGGTCAAACTTTGCTGAGATGACAAACAATAAAGTGTCAGTTTGCGGCTGGCTGTCAGGTTATGAGCTCAGCCTCTAACTGAGCTGAAAGAAAAATTGTATTCATGTGAATAAAAGGTGCATGTAAACCTGCCGGAGTGAATATGCATATTGTCTGAGAGAGCAGAGGCTGAATCATTTGCCTGTGATGTATGTCGAGCAGCGGGCAAATTGAAGCTGAGTGTCGACCACGCTTAATTGTCATCGCCAATTAGTGCATTGTGGGACGCCCACAATGGATCAACTGTAACGAGTAGAACGAAGTCCTTTGTGCTTCTCCAATGGCCCGCGGGCCAGTCAAGACTCATTTAGGGCCCGAACAACGACAATGCCAATGAAATGCCAACGAAAATGAAAACAAAAGACAGTTTAAGGAGAAAAAGAGGATGGAGGAAAGAAAAAGAGAGCAGGAGGGGGGAGGTGGACAACGGTCACAGGGGAATGAAGGACTGGGCCTCTGCTCTCCCAACATGAGAGGAGGGTGTATGGCACGCACACACCACACACACACACACACACACACACACACACACACACACACACACACACACACACACCCCCGACATTTAGCAAGCTGCTACACAAAAGCTGGCAGGGCCCCAGTGTTCCCAGTGACCCGGTTGTTCAGAGGCTCGTTGGGCCACGTCAAAGCTTTCAGCAGGTTTGAGTAGAGCAGATTGTCTGTGTGCTTTTGTCAATGTTAAAGGGTAGATCCACTGTTTTTATCCTACTCAAATCCTTATTAAAATGTGTTTGCAATTAAGCATAAAACAGCTTCCTTACCAGGCACTTTCACTCATTACAAACAGAGAATCATTGAAGCCAAAACCAAGAGTAATTATTATTATTTGTTTTGTTTTTTTTAAAGTTCTTAGGCAGGGTTATATCCAGGACTTTAAAAAAACATTGAGGTCATGAATCCCCCCTCCCCCCCCAGCAGAACCACAACAACCTAAAAAAGTTTGACTAGCTGCCAACCAAACTCTGTCCAATTTTCTGAGTATTTAAGAAATTCCTAACTTTATTTGTTTATTTAACTGTTCTCTATCACATTCTCCCTACATGGTCTAATTATCGTTTTCTCTGCACTGGCACATATGTAATGTTATTTCAATGCATTTAGATTTTGTCTATTAACAGTCAAATTGAAGATGTTTAGTCCAAGAAATATCAGAATCAGCCTCAGAACTATATACAGTATGTGTAATCGTATAATGTAAGCTCCTCTTTATGTCATTAAACCCATACATTCACAGAAATATTACCCAAAGCATGATGTCTGATTCTATGGCCCTGCTCACAGGATAATCTGCCAACAGAAAGCTAATTAGAACTGAGTTCACTTATCACTGATGTCAATATACTCTAGCTCCACCTTTGTTGAAAAGAAAACAACTCAAAACAATAAACTAAAATCCAAATAGAACTGATAACAGTGAATGATTCATGAGAGATTAAATCAATTACAATTAACACGTGTCACAGTGTTATCAACAGAGATTACACACACACACACACACACACACACACACACACACACACACACACACACACACACACACACACACACACACACACACACACACACACACACACACACACACAGACACACACACACACACACACATACAAGACACCTGTATGAGCCGACAGGGAGGAGAAATAAAAACCACAGAAGAACAGATGTTTCAAAAAGGCTTTGACACATATCTGAATATCTGAAACTGACAGTTTAGTTTTTGTGCTGATTAAAAATGTAGTGTTTCAAATACCATTTTAACTAAATATATATTATACACGCATAAATTAGATTAAAACAAAACTCCAATGACTAATATTTAACTAAAACTAATTCGTCAAAAGACTAAAACAAAATCAAAAGCAGGTGCTAAAATTCACACTGACCCCTTGTAGGCTTGAAAAATGGCTCCAAACATTTTCGATCTTGCTCTCTCAGCTTAAATCAGCTTGGAGTCACAGAAGTTTCAATGGATTCCAACGGAAACAGAGTTACGGTAAAAAAAAACCCGTCAAAACTTCCATAGAAACTTGTTAAACTACAGAGGCAGATAATCACCTTGTTTATCGTTACCCTGTTAGTTCAGGGCCTTAGTTAGTTTGCCTTCTAATTGCTCTGAAGTTCTTCTAGAAGTTGTATCTATGTTGTTTTTTTAACATTTAAATTGTTTTTCCTCCCTTCCAGGCAGCAGTTGGTTTCTATACATTTCACCATCACATTAAAATCAACTTGCAGAGACTTAATGCAGCCGGATGTCAATACAGATAGATGTAAAAAGTCTGACACAACAGTAACTCTGACAACAAAAGTGTGAGACAAACAAAAAATGTGATGTCTGTTCACTGTGGTGGATCACCTCACTCAAACAAGCTCCAAGTCTGCATGTTAGTTTTTCATGCAGCGCTGAAAGTGGCTGACACACAATCTACAGTATGCTTGGTCAAGTCTGCATCATTTGTAAGTAATTAGCTGAAAGGTTTGTTCAGAATGAAGATTTAGAGGCACAACGATTACAATCAAGTCAACGGAAAGAAAGGTGTGGACACGGATTTGTCTGACCATGTGTCCTCTCTGTCAACTACAGTATAAAACAAAAGCATGAGATGAGGAGGTAAGACAATGAGAGTTAGAAATGATTCAAAAATTGCAAAAACCCAAAGCTGATTGACTTAATTTACGACAAAGAGAAGAAAAGAGAAATGCTAGCAAGCTAACAGCTAATGTTTGCACGGTCTGTGAATTGCCTGTTTTGAGTAAATAAACATGGACTACAAAAAATATTTCACATGAAGAAATACATTTGTAATTTATCTGAAGAAAACCTTAAAGAGGAACTCCGCCAATTTTACACATCTAAGTGTGTCTTACAAGTGCTGAGGTAGGACTACTACTGCATGTGTGAAAAATGTTGTGTAAAGTCTTTTGTTTTGATAAATTGCCTCAAGTGATGTCACTTGAGTCTGAGACGGCTGATTCTCAAGACTACAAGTTTGAAAGTTAAACAAATCTGGAGGTGTGGAGTTAGAAAGAAGTGAGTGCTTCAGGCTAGAGGTTAAAATTAGCCGCTACTAGCATAACACAGCCAAACCTCCGATCCAGCTGACTGTGGTCGAGTTGCATTGTGGGTAATATAGGCAGCAGGTTTTGACAAGGAAAATGGATGCGTGAAATTAACACGATCTATCTGGTTCTGCTGCATCAATTTTAATTCCTAAAAAACAAACAAAAACGATAGTGTTTCCGACAATGTTTAGAGTGCAATGCGAATCTCTTTGAAATCAGGATTTCTCAACCTTCTCTGGTCCCTTTTTAGCTCCCAAAATTCTCTAAGTGACTCCAGTAAGTTTTCTAGTTTGACATGAATTTGATCACATTGAATCTGTAGTTTTTGTAAGATTTCACATTGACCACACAGAGTCCTAATGCCAAGGTTGAGAAACTCTTGGTAGGTCCTTTAAACATCTGTCGAAATGGCGAGAAGTCCAGAAACATTTGGTTTAGCATTTTTGTCTTCAATCAATTTAATCATAAGTACCTAATTTTGATAAAATTAATAAAGTAGGTTGATGTTTAATAAAATGAAAATAAAAAATGAGTTTGTGCTCTTGTACTTCTGTCTTTGTGAGGACCAGTTTGAGTTTTAGACCTTGATTGTGAGAGGATTTTCCAGTAGCTATGTTTCTGTTGTTCTATTCTTCTTCAAATGGCTGTTTGAGGGTTTGAATTCACATTAGTAAGTTAAGGTAACAAAGACAAGGTATAATTCATTATGTCAATGAGGGTCCTCACAGGTATAAAAGTACAAATGTGTGTATCTTGTGGTTACATGATCAACAAGTGATGCAGGTCTCCTTGTGTTCCCACTTAAAGCTTGGGAAATCACCACAAGTAATCACATATGTATGTGTGAGTGTGTTTACACGAGATTGATGCCGTCCAGGCTTTACACGTGAACTCCTCGTTGTTTGCTTTCATTTGTCAAAGTAACCTGAGTGAAGGTAAATCAGACTGCGAAAAATGTTAAGCACACAAACACACCCTTTAAGACCTTTGTCCCCCAGAGAGCGTTGTGACCTTTGTCCGATGTGGGATGTGTGTGTGTGTGTGTGTGTGTGTGGAAAGAGAACAGAGTCATACGATCAGATATTGAGCACCACAGATTTTTCCAATTATTTTGATTAAGTTGTATTTAGACATCAATCCAATGCTGGCAACGTTTACTCACTTAGTCTCCACACACACACTCATACATGTTGTATGGAATAGGAACGGGTATTACACCTCTATACTTTTTCTGGTATGGAAACGGATCTGTAGCTCCAAGTATCAACTGTCGAGTACTTAAAGTTTTAGATTGTTTACATATCCGATCAAATAGTTCCTGATTCAAATGAAAACCTAATAATGTATGTATAAGTAACTGTTTTGGTATTGCTACTGAAACTGAAGGCATTGGCACAGCAAGTATCAAACATGTTCAACTGATACCTTAGATGTGAAACACTATTTATTTGATCGTATGAAATTGTCTCCATGAAGAGTGTCAACACATACTTTTTACTCAGTTTCCTTAAACTTTGTGAAAATCCAAATAAGCTTTTATAAAAAAATGTTTTGAAGGTTTAAACACTGCTGATGTGTGACTTCACCGGCTCACGTCATTACACTGCTGTCTGTTGATTTTAATATAGCCACTTCACGTTTCACGTACCTTTCTTGTATACACTGTATAACATCCATACATGAAGATACCATGTATGGATTTCAGAAAGACAATCACTGCATAGAGTAAATAACCAAGTGATAAGAAAACAGCTGCCTGTCTGACAGTAGAGATGCTGACAACCCAGAGAACAATTATTGTTGTTGTTTTGTAGCTTTGAAATGACAGTAGTTTTAAAATAACTTAGAAAGCCTAAGAAAGTTTTGAAAATGTAATAATTGTGTATGTATGTCTTCTGTTCAATGACTCTGTTATCATTTATGTAGGCGTTACCAATCAGCCGTTTGATGACAGAGGAAGAAGAAGACGAGGAAGAACTGGTGTCCTCTTTACCTTGCCAACAAATAAATTGTTTAAAAATACAACATGTAGGCTGTGAATAAATGGATAATCATAAACATTTAGCCTGCTATGACTGTGCATGGTTTTATGTCTGTTGTATGTGTTGTAGCCTATTAAATGTGTCTGTCCATCATGTCGCTGTCGTGGTCTTTGATGTAAGCAGAGCTAACAGGAAATGACAAACTGAGACTAGAAGTCTGTCAGAAGTCAGGGACAGTGTATGTGAACAAACTACATATTAATATTCCTCTATGCATACAGCTGAGCATGTATCATCATATTGAAAGGACCAATTTAAAGATACAACTCTAAATTGGTCCTTGTGGGAACACAGGAACAATAAGACAGAAGAAAACAGAAGGAATTGAAACAGAATTGACTGTTTGAGACAATCAAATTAAGTAAAATGAATATATTGGACGACCAAATTAGAGCAATGGAAACAAGCAATGAGCAAAGAATATTCAGGAAATAAGAAATGAACCAAGACTGTGAAAAACAGACTGCAAGAAGGAAAGAGAGAATAGGAAAAAACACGATGAATTGCTGTAGATGCTACCAATAATGTGAATTGAAAATGTGAATCTCAAATGCCACAGAATATACCTGTACAATTATTGTTGTTATTGTGTGTGTGTGTGTGTGTGTGTGTGTGTGTGTGTGTGTGTGTGTGTGTGTGTGTGTGTGTGTGTGTGTGTGTGTGTGGTCGTTTGGTCAGGTTGCCAGTGGGTGGAGAGACCTCATCCATCATCTGATACCTTCAAGCTCTCCTTGTAAACTCTTACCTCCTAATGCAGGAAGTCATAAATACAACTCACTGATGCATTCAGGTGCTGTCGGTGGCTGATGATAACAACATGGGCTGTGTCAAAAGTGGCTTTTCGACATCAGGCTTCACTGAGCTGCAAAATAAAGAGGAAAGAATCAAGTCAGGAAGTTCTCATTTCAATGGTTTCAACCTGTGTGGATTCCACATGAAGTACATGTTTATAAATGACAAATCTAGATTAGAACTACATTTGTCAGATCATACTGGAGATCAGACGTTGAGTTGAATTACAGTGTTTTAATTAGTCAGATCATTCACATATGTTAGTGTAGTAAATAACCTACCACATTAAACAAATACTCAAATCATGCATGGACTATTATTTGTGTTGCATTAACATGCAAACAGAGTTTTGATGTTGTAGATGATTGAGGTGGATCTCATTTGAACTATAGACTGTAAATTAATATGATCCTTAGTGTTAAAACGTTTGGATGATTAATTAGTCGATTCAGTCGATTCATGTATCAAGAAAAACTGTCAATGCAACATGAAACTAAAAAACTAAAAAAAACATACAGTACTAGAGTATATTTACTTAGTTACTTTGCTGCAAAATTACAAGGACACATGACGTAATTAAATCACTGCAAACATAAAATTGTATAATCTGTTATTTTTTTCTATTTTTAATGTACTCTTTAAATTATCTTCATTTTATTATTTTATTAAACGATGTGTCTCTTTGTAGGGCCTCGCTCATCCGCTCATGGTCGAATCATGACATTTCCGACAGCCCCTGAATGCAGCAGTCCCCGTGTGTGATGAGGAGGTGCTGCAGCAGCAGCAGCTTCAGACGGACTTTATTCCGTCCTGGGGCTCAGAGAAGGCTGTACGCGCACGCTGCTGCACTTGATAACACGGAATAAGTTTTTACCCTGAAGGACGCTAAGAGTTATTCTTGTGTTTTATTTTGTTTTCCTTTAGAGGCAACAGAGATGACACTTGTGAAACTTTGAAAAGAAAAGAAAAAGACTAACATGTGCCTGAAAGCCGTTTCATGTTACTGAGGGAATAAACGCGGATAGTGGATGTTACACACCGGGCTCCGGACGCAGAGACTGGAGACTTTCACGATCACTTTAAACATTCATTTGTTTTCTCACATTTCCTTGGACAGCTTTTAATAGTCTTATTTTCACCGACCGCGATTCTCATAATGCGACTTTTTCTGGCGTGTGCGACCTGTCAGGAACAAACAGAGCTGGTAAAAATGTTACAAGGTTGTTACATTTATTGGAACGTGACCACCGGAGATGAACTTTCTCCGTATTGATTGCGGGAGCTCTGGTGAATGATTGACAGCAGAGGCTCGGCCTGGCGCACAAACTGGATTTACCGTCAGGAGTTCAACTTGTTTTGTTTTAATCATTAAGAGAAAAGAAGGAGCACAATATAACTCTGGCCCTGATTCATTCAACATAAGAATAGCGTTTTCATCCAGGTTTCTGAGATGAACTGACGCTAATTTACCCTCCTCCATTACTATTTTATTTCCGTTTTAATGACTCTAAATCAATCACTTTAAACCATGTTTTATAGGCCTATGGCATCTACGGTGAGGCACGCGACGTGCAGCCCGCTGTTCCCGCGGCCCCTCGTGCTACTGCTGCTGCTGTTCCGGTGTCCTGGTTTCACATTAGGAGCCTCCAAAGATCTGGTGTGTGAGCCCATAACTGTGCCCATGTGCAAGGGCATCGGCTACAACCTGACCTACATGCCCAATCAGTTCAACCACGACACCCAGGAGGAGGTGGGGCTGGAGGTGCACCAGTTCTGGCCCCTGGTCCGGATCCGCTGCTCTCCAGACCTGCTCTTCTTCCTATGCAGCATGTACACCCCCATCTGCCTGCCGGACTACCGCAAGCCGCTGCCACCCTGCCGGTCTGTGTGTGAACGGGCCAAACGGGGCTGCTCCCCTCTGATGAGCCAATACGGCTTCGAGTGGCCCGAGAGAATGAGTTGTGAACAGCTGCCCCAGCTGGGCGACGACTCGACCCTGTGCATGGACCAGAACAGCAGCGAGACCACCACCCTGGCTCCACCATTCCCCAAGCCCACCTCTAAAGGCCGAGCCAGACCACCCAGCCCCCCGCAGTGTGACAGGGAGTGCCGCTGTCGAGACCCCCTGGTCTCAATCAAGAGGGAGTCCCACACTCTGTACGGCCAGGTCCACACCGGCCCCCTACCCAACTGCGCCCAGCCCTGCCACCAGCCCTACTTCTCAGCCAACGAACGCGCCTTCACCAGCTTCTGGGTGGGACTCTGGTCGGTGCTGTGCTTCATCTCCACCTTGACCACTGTCGCCACCTTCCTCATTGACATGGAGCGCTTCCAGTACCCAGAGAGGCCCATCATCTTCCTGGCTGCATGCTACCTCTTCGTGTCTTTGGGTTACATCATCCGCCTGGTGGCAGGCCATGAGCGAGTGGCGTGTGGCGCCAGCAGCAATGTTGGTGGCGACCAGCTGCACATCCTCTACGACACCACTGGCCCCGCTCTCTGCACCCTTGTCTTCTTGTTGGTATATTTCTTTGGCATGGCCAGCTCCATCTGGTGGGTGGTGCTGTCCTTCACCTGGTTTCTGGCTGCAGGGATGAAGTGGGGCAGCGAGGCCATTGCAGGATACTCGCAGTATTTCCACCTCGCCGCCTGGCTCATCCCCAGTGTCAAGACCATTGTCGTCCTGGCTCTCAGCTCTGTGGACGGGGACCCTGTGGCTGGAATCTGCTATGTGGGGAACCAGAGTCTGGAAAGTCTGAGGGCATTCGTACTTGCACCTCTCGTGGTTTACCTCTTAACCGGCTCACTTTTCTTACTTGCCGGCTTTGTTTCTCTCTTCCGCATCAGAAGCATCATCAAGCAAGGTGGCACCAAGACGGACAAACTGGAGCGGCTGATGATCCGCATTGGGCTCTTCACGGTGCTGTACACCGTCCCCGCCACCATCGTGGTGGCATGCCTGGTCTATGAGCAGCACTACAGGCCTGGCTGGGAGCGAGCCTTGGCCTGCTCCTGCCCGTCTGAGCGCCAGCGCTTGGGCGTGGGCCCAGACTATGCCGTCTTCATGCTCAAGTACTTCATGTGCTTAGTGGTGGGCATCACATCAGGAGTCTGGATTTGGTCAGGAAAGACCCTGGAGTCCTGGAGAAGGTTTGTCACACGATGCTTCCCCTGCTGGCCACAGAAAGCCACTGCTCCACCCTCCATGTACAGTGAGGCCAGTACTGCTTTAACTGGACATACTGGAACTGGGCTAACATCAGGGATCTACCACAAAGCTGTTCCATCGCATATATGAACTGACTGGCACAGTTAAGAGGATTGATGTTCATACACTCACCTCTCTGGACACTCAGAAATAAACTAAAGTATCCAAACACCCAGAAAGTGAGTGTGGACAAACATCTGTAGGATTGTGTGCCCTGAATATCAGCTTGCACAAATACTAGATGATTGTGACAATATGACACACAAGGGACCAAACGATTCAGAGCGTAAAAAGGGAAAAAATAAGCAAACAACCTGGGTAATAGGCATTTAAACTAAACAGAATATTTAAAAGAGAGTTTTGACTTTTGTGAAAAGTGACTCCAACAATTGGAGCTGCTTTCGAGCTGAAACAGCTGAACAAACGACATTTGCTGAGAAAACAATCTTCAAACCTAATAGAGTTTCATGGATCAATGATGGCATCGCACATGCTTCTACCTGTCTGCTTATCCTGAGCACTAAGAGAGAAAAACATATTTATTTATGTATATATTGTATAAAGTTGCTCTAAAAACAATTAGGTGTATGGTGGGATATGTTTAGTTTGTAACCAACCAATGCCACTGCCACAAGCTAAGTGTAAGACACCAGAGAAACAAATCTTGTCTGATTTGAATTGTATAAACTTGTACATAAATGTGTTGTTTCATGTTAATGTTTGAGTGTGATATCCGGTAGGGTGGATGACGATATCATCGTCCATCATGATGTTTTACTGTAAACATCGTCAACTGCCAATTTAGGGGACATCGCCCAACCCTAATATCTGGTGTGTTTTGTATGATTAGAAACTGAAACAGCTGAGAAACTCTTTGTTTAGGTTTTCCCAGACTTAGAAGTAATCTGGGAATCAAACAAGAAGCAATTCAGCCTTGATGGATACCGTTATAACCTCTAAGCGCTGTTGTTGGTTTACATCCCATTTAAAGTTCCTAAAGTCTGTTTCTGAACTAGTTTTGTTCATGTTCTGTGAACTAACAGGCAGTGATTATGTTAAAGCTGCAGGATGAAACTGACCTTGGCCTTTACCCCCCTCTGCTGGTCGACAGTGGAGCTGCTCACTTTGTGTTCTCCACATCAGGGACTCCCCCTAACAGATCAACATTAGACCACAGACCCTCAGTTAAATAAGATGTTGTACCCAAACTATCTAAAAATGTACGCATTACGGAACAATAGTGGTTACAGTGAAATCCACTATTTGAATAGGTTTTTAATTCAATTTTTTTTTTACATGATTTCTGTTTGACAATTCTGCTGTGGACTCCCTGAAACCAACTCAAGGGCCTCTACAAAGGTCCCTGGACCTCACTTTGAGAACCATTGCTCTACTTTTCTTGTGATTTCAAGACATGGACTCTGAACAGACAGATGTTAGGATTATAGATTTTTGAAATAATTAGTTGATGGTCAGAAAATTAACCAGCAACATGTTTGATAATCGACTAATTATTAAAGTAATTTAAGGCAGAAATGCCAAAAATGTGTCGTTTCAGCTTCTCCAATCTCTTGGTTTCATAAACACCGTTAACTGATGTTTGCAGTTGGTTGGAGAAAACAAGCAATATGTCCCCCTGGTGACAGGCATTTTCACAATCAAGACAAAAATTAACAGATTAGAAAAAACTCACAGCACACTTATTTTTCTTAACCATTATGTTGCTTTTATTGGGACAATTTGACTTCAATCTAAGTGACTTCAAACCACATCATTCCATTATTAGTCAGAAATAGTACTGAAATATTTAGTCTAGTAATTCATCAAAAATATGAATCGCTAATCATTTTAAATTCACAGAAGACGAAACAAGACATTTTCGGCTCTACCCTCTAAAATATGAGGATTTACTGCTTTTTGATGATCTTTAAAAACTAATTTAAATTCAATATTTTAGGTGTTTGGGACCATTGCATAGACAAAATAAGGACTTTTAAATGTCCACTTTGAATGTTTGTCATTATGTTTGAGAATTTATAGCATAAACAAGCACTTTTGGACAATGCTGCTTTTCATCACAGTTGACTGTATTCACACCGTCTGCTGCTGACTATTATGGAAATCTGTACTGAGTTGTATGAAACAACATTCTAGAGCAGAAAGTCTTAGGGGTCTGTGGTTTAATGTCGATGATCCGTTTTAGGAGCCTTGACAACATAAACTGAAGGAACCTACTGTCTCCTTTCAGAGGTCACAACATTGGAAGACAAGAAAGTGAACTAAATGACTGAGAAATTGAAAAAAAAAAAAACACATTTGTTTTCTGCTGTGATGGTCTGTGATATTTCATTCAGTGCTGTTGGCCAATTGTGTTGTTTAGACTACTGTGTGTCCACATGCTAGATGATATCTCTAATTTATTAGCCTGATTTGTGCGAGTGAATGCGATTGTGTGAGCAATGATGAATGCCAGTTAGTGTTGGTAAAGTGCTTTGTTATTGATAGAGTTCCTCAAAAGATTATAAAAAAAAAATATTGTAGATTTTGATTCATATTGTGGAATTAAAACTGAGTTGATCTCGAGTTAAGTGCATGTTTCATGTACGTCTGAGTGTTTCTGTATATCTGGCGTCACATATGTTGATTCGAGGTTTCTGGACTTGAGAGCAGAATAGTTTTATTCTAGTGGCAATGGTTCAAGTACGTATGGACCAGTCTGACAATGTATATTTGAGCTATGTTTGAGTTTGTGGTCATATTTCAACTAGAAGAAAATCACGTGTTAAACGTCTTGATTTAAAAGTTGAATTTGGGGGGGGGAAAAGCTTAAATTCCAGTATAATCTCCACATAATGAAAGTTAAACTGTTTAGTGGCAATAAACATAATTTTAAAAATCAAAATCAAATACAATATCCAGTAATGGGGCATTTAGAGGAACTGAAAAAAGTTATTAACGTCAACAAAGTCTTACTCACTTGGAGGCTCCCGTTTTCCTCAAATGTGTTGCTGCTTTCTGCACGTCATACTGGTGGTCGCTTGCTTGTAGTGACCACAGCCCGATAGAACTTCTCTCTTCCGACAGTCGCCTCATTCACTAACATCTATCTGTACTCTGTAGTAAGCAGTACATTTAGATTTGGACACTCATGAATCACTGACAGTAAGTAGTTAAGGACACTTCATTTGTCACATTCAGAATTCAGACACTAAAATCGAAGCGAAAAGCAATTCATAGACTCCACTAGGTCGCAAATAGGGAATGAGGAATTCAGACATCACATACTGAGTGATTCTGTTTTTTGATTTGTTTACCTGAGCTAGGAGTGGGCGATATAAATAGACTCTCTATGTATCACTATGTCGATACATAGCATGATTTGGTAAATCTATTAAGAACGGTTTAGTAAAATAGACCAGCTCATTACAGTAAATACTAATCCAAATCATGATACCTCATCACATTGCATTGCACACAGTGACATAATGCAGGGGTTAAAGCAAGAAACCATCCGTGAGCCTGAAATGCTGCCCTGGAGGAAATGTGTACAACGTATATTATACACAATAAGCATTATATAAATGTAAAACTTGGCATGGTGGCTGAGAACTTTAAGCCCTGCATAATGCAACCAGATATATTAAAAGTAAAAAACAGTACTGCACAATCTCTGACAGTTGACAAAAGGCCATATGCACCATAGTTTGTTCACTGCAGAAGCACTAGAACTTCAATGTTTCTGAATGCAGTATTGGATTGATAAAAAACGGTTACACTTTACTTACTTTTTGAAGGTATCTACATAAGAGTGACATGACACTGTAAACGTTTATAAACAAGTCATAAACGTTTATAACATAACGCTTCTTTTAGTAACTGTCATTGGGTTTTTGTCATGACAGGTTATGGTTAGGGTTCACGTGTTCATGACACTTATGTAGATACCTTCAAGTGTCACCAAAAAAACCTCTTAAACTCATATTCATACACTGGCTGTATAATAGTAAAGTTACACATTGGCAATATTTGCAAAAACAACTGATTTTGTAGGGTTTTAAACAGTGTTCAAAACAACGTATTTACCATGGGAGAAATCTTTACTGGGTCCTACTGTAATGTGATTGAATTAATAACTAAGTGTGTAGAAAACCATTGGCCCAGGACACAAACATGTAGCTACACATGAAAATGACATATGACAAAGTTCTTTTACATCATAGTCATACATACATATATTTCTTGAAGCTGCACTTTCAGAATCAGAAAAGCTTTATTGCAAAGTAAGTTAAACAAACAGGTTAAACAGAACAAACAATATAAGTATAAAAAAAATTATATATATATATATATATATACACACATACACATACATATATACACACACATACACATACATATATATATACATATATATATACACATACATACATACATACATATACACATACATACATATATATATACATATATATATACACATACATACATATACACATACATATATATATATACACACACACACACACACAGAATGTACTAAAAATAAGAGAGTAAGAATTGGAGTCACAGGGTGATGGGGGCAGGTGGGGCTGAATTCTTCCTGAAGTCCACAACCATCTCCACTGTCTTTAGAGCGTTGAGCCCTAGATTGTTTTGCTTGCACCAGGTCACCAGGTGGTCAGCCTCCCACCTGTAGGCGGACTCGTCTCCATCAGAGATGAGTCCGAAAAGGGAGGGGTCGTCTGCGAACTTCAAAAGCTTGACAGACTGGTGACCGGAGGTGCAGCTGTTGGTGTACAGGGAGAAGAGCAGGGGGGAAAGAACACAGCCCTGAGGGGATCCGGTGCTGATGGTCTGTGAGTCGAGGACATTGTTTCCCCAGCTTCACATGCTGCTTTCTGTCAGACAGGAAGTCAGTGATCCACCTGCAGGTGGAGTCAGGCATACCAAGCTGCGAGAGTTTCTCCTGGAGCAGAGCCGGGATGATGGTATTAAAGGCAGAGCTGAAGTCCACAAACAGGATCCTGGCGTAGGTTCCTGCAGAGTCCAGGTGCTGGAGAATGTAGTGGAGGGCCAGGTTGACTAGAGGCATCATCTACAGACCTATTGGCTCTGTAGGCAAACTACAGGGGGTCCACGGGGGGGGTCAGTGATGTCTTTGAGGTGTGAAAGCACAAGGCGCTCAAAGGACTTCATAACCACAGAGGTCAGGGCGACGGGTCTGGCTCTTATACGGCTCTTTGTAGTTTTACTTATTTAAACTAATGTACTTGCACTTACTACTTGTTGTCTGCACCTTCAGGGTTGAACGCACTTAGTTGTAAGTCGCTTTGGCTAAAAGCGTCAGCTAAATGACATGTAATGTAGTCCTAATTGTTGAGGAAAGAATGAACTGAGAAGAAACTTGAGCATTTCTACACTTGTCAGTTGCTATTACTTACTTTACTTGGCACCATACCGCTTTATTTACTGTTTATATGGTAGTCATAAGATGTCTGACTAAGATACCGGGTCCTAAGATCAAAACATGGTTAACAAGTGACCAACAGTGTGTGAGACTCTCTAGTTCCCTCACATTCTAATTGGTGACAAATTAGTATTATAAAAGTGCCATTTAGAAATGATATACAGAACATGGCATAATGATAGCTAAAAAGGCTAATACTTACTCATCCATACAAGCTCATCTAGGAAATTGTTTAGTTGAGGTGGGAGGACATGCAGATCCTGACACATCTTGTCTTAGGATTAGTTTAGTTAGAGATGATGGCCGATACAATATTACATAATATAATGGCATTATCTGTTTGAAAAAGCAGATAACATAACATGTAACATAACCATTTCCCCCCGAAAAGGTTAATGTATTTTATAGAAGCACAATCATTTTTTTATGATATCGGTGGAGGTGGTTTTTGCACCGGCAACTGGATGGTCGTGGACTGGTTGTACTGGCTAAATCAGCTTTGTGCTACAACAGCACAGGTAGCCGAACACGGACAACAACATATATTGATCACCTTAAAATGATCACAGATCAGACAGACAGACACAATTAACACAACATATATTTGTTACATGATTAGTGTTTATTTAAAATACTCCATCTGCAAAGGTTTATTTTTATTTTTTTTTCAATTAAAAACAAGACAAATTTCACAGCTAAGAAGCCTACATAGTAAGCAAAAAGAAGGGGAGTATCCATCAGTCTCCCCCCCCTCCCCCTCAATATCTATGTAGTTTGATTGAAAGCTCTGGTTGGGGGCCTGGGACAAGTACATGATTGGAAATCTGTTGACGGGCTCTTTAAGGCGGGGTCAGGATGGATTTGAGGGGCACAAAACTGTGGGTGGACCCAACCTACATGTTGTCATTATGTCAACCTAACTGCTATATCGAGCCACTCAATAAAATACCGATCCAGAATCTGTTAAAAAAAAAATAAATAAAAAAAAACGCTCCTTTTAGACCACCTGAAGTGTCTGGAAAGTAAAACTGACCCCAGATTGACACTCCTGATTCTCGACATACTACAGCTGACTGAAGGTTTGCTTACTTCAGCCAACTCCTGTGGAATATTTATAGTTTAATACTTTGACATGCAGTGTGCTCAATCCAAATTCAAAATGTGTAGATAATTTACTGAAACAGTATCCAACACCACTGGAATTAACAGTAAACACGTCTTTTTAACACTCTCAAAAGTTACTTTTGGTATAAACTATGATTTACAAGGAACAGCTTTAGCATTCGATCGGATGTGCCTATTAAAAGAGAAGTCTGGTGATATTAATTATTTTCTTATTGTAAACAAATCCCATGAAAAAACCAAAACCACCAATGAATTGATCCTATTAATAAGTATTGTCGATGTTTTCAAAGCCCAATATATCTCATTCCTCTGTGACAGAGACAATTTCATTTAGTGTCAAATCATAACAGAAAGTTCTCTCAGGACACTTTACAGAGAAGGTCTAGACCACACTCTAATTTTACACATAGCCAACAATTACCCCAAGAGCAATTGCGAGGAAAAACTACCTTTTAACAGGCAGAAACCTCGAACAGAACCTGGCTTCACCTGGGAGGCCATCTGCCTCGACCGGACCGAGACAGAGCTCCATTGTTGTCCAAAACCTATTAAAAGACATCAATGAGCCACAATGTTGCACTGGTTGGCATGTTCCTTCATTACTATGAACACACACAACCAGTAGTAATGTACTGTACACATAGAGCTGGGCAATATATCGATATTATATCAATATCGTGATATGAGACTAGCTATCGTCTTAGATTTCGGATATCGTAATATCCTAATATGGCATACGTGTTGTATTTTACTGGTTTTAAAGGCTGCATTACAGTAAAGTGATGTCATTTTCTGAACTTACCAGCCTGTTGTAACCGTTCTATTATTTGCCTTTACCCACTTAGTCATTATATCCACATTACTGATGATTATTTATCAAAAGTCTCATTGTGTAAATATTTTGTGAAAGCACCAATAGTCAACACTACAATATCGTTGCTGTATCGATATCGAGGTATTTGGTCAAAAATATGATATTTGATTTTCTCCATATCGCCCAGCCCTATGTACACGGTTTAAGTCAATCCCTTATACACCGATCTGCTGCTGTAAATACTCACCAAGAGCACCAAACGTGCATTAATCCACAGCAAAAAAAATCCAACAAATGCACTTTTTTCTCCCGTTTGAGGCAACGTTACATTAAAAACTACAGTACATGCTGTTTTAGGAAAATACTGAGCCTTTTTATGAATTAAATGTTTTGTGAGCCATATTAAATATTTATGTCTTATTTATGTCTTCAGTACAAACCACTGGCCTTGGGACTGAATACCACTGATGGGGTAGGGAACTCAGAAAGTACACAGAGAAACTAACACAGTTAGATTTGGTCTTCCCATGGAATTTGGTGACAACTTACATATAGAATAACACCAGGCTGCATGGAATAATTCAAATACATTTTGGAAAAATTACATTTTTATGACAATACAAAGACTACCCTTCTGAGAAAACTGCAGTAGAGCAATTCCTACTTAACACGTTCTCTGGGACATAAGGGACAAGTAAGAAATAAATAAGGGATTTGTAAAAACAATAGTTGTGTGGTGAACTTTTTAGGTTAACAGCTTATTTTCAAGTGTAATTTCACAGTCAGCTCTACAGCCGTAATGCAAATTGCCGTCATACAGTAATATCTCAAGCCTGAATCCTGCCTGATGTGGATGTGTTGAACCTGTGAGGTTGACATTTGTCCGGGGGTTGGCTGTGGGTTAGCTGGGCTTTTAGAAAACAGAGGGCAGCAGTCTGGCCTATGACAGCACAGCGTTGGAGCGTCGTATACCTATCAGGTTGTCGGCGCTGCAGGATCGTCTCATCGCTGTTTGACTCAGGTCCTTATACTTGTCTTCACATAGTCTTGAAATGGCCTGGACGGACAAACACAAACTCTGTTACTGATAAGTTCTCATAGAAAAAAGGTAAATAGATCATTGTGTTTTAACCAGAGGCGTTTGAATTCAAGAACTCTGCAAGATGAGAAAATGATCAAATCAGCTCCAGTGCAGTGGGTTCGCTGCAGAGCAGAGAGGTAAATATTCCAGGTGCATCGTAATGAGACAAACTGGAAGACCAGAAATTGCTGGTCGACGGCTGAGGAGGGCAGCTCACCTCTAGTTTCTGGGCGCGTTGGTTGTTGAGAGGCTCCAGGGGGAAGCTGAGGTTGTTGTCATCAGCCAGCTGCCGTAGATCGAAGTAGTACTTGGCATAGACACTGGCTGGCACATTAATATTAAACTGGAGAAGTTCCAGGAAGTGGCGCTCCATCTCATTCCTGAAGGGTGGAAAGAGACCTGAGGGTTATTCCAGACAGCCAAAAACCCTAACTCAACTCTAGAACTTTAGGACAGTGTGATAGAGGAACAGAGGATACAAGTCCTAGACGCCCAGTAAAGAACTATAAGGGACGCAAGGTCATCTTCTCAAGCAGTGTAAGTGTATCATGTCAGAGAAGGACAACGCTGACCATGATCCTGTTCAGAACACACAACTTTGATAACATGGACATGAAGACCTGTGTATGCATTTTGATCAGCCACTTGGGATACTGAGGGTAAAGTGTTGACAGCTATTTAATAGAATAAAATATATTTCTATTCTTCAAAGAAAAAAACCTTTTTATTTATCTGTGTTTACAGGTGATATGATTTTACTAAAGAAACGGTCACATTATAAAAGTCAGCGGAAGGACCCTATATGTCAGTTATTTGTGCATTGACTTTATACATTCAACATGGGAAGTGCTCATGGAGCGAGAAGGAATCAAAAATCTCTTCCACAGAGATCAGACACAGACACATACACACCTCATCTTTTTCCAGACTACAACCTCCATCATCCTTCCTCATCATCATGATCATCATCACAGCCATGAGAAAAGCTAAGGGAGGTGGTCACCAAGGAGACTGCATCTAGGATGCTTTGTTGGTCAGCAAAGGTGGTGAGAGTGAGCGCGAGTGTGTGTGTGTGATGTCTGGTCTCCCAGGGCAACTAATGGAGTGGGCGAGAGCCAGGGCCATTATCTAGAAGCATTGAGAGCACTTGAGACCCTCCCCTGCATTTCTCTCCGTCTGTCTCTCTGTTTCTCTCTCTACCCTTCTCCCCATCCCTCCATCCAGACCCGACCAGGCTCACAAAGACACTTGAATGGCAGCAATGAAAACTGAGCAGAGAGAGTGTGGGTCATACATATATGAGAGGAAAGAGAGAAAGAGTCAGAGAGGGATGGGGACTCACGGACATGCAGGCACGCACCTTTCCAAATCACAAAAAAACAAGCAGGCACTTTCAACCTCTTTTATACACACACACACAAACAAACACACAGAGGAAAAGCAATTTTAGGAAATAAAGTCAGTGGGCTCAGAGTGCAACCCCTGGCCTCTTCACTGGCTTATAGCCTGAGAGACAGCAGAGATATTACACCTGCCATCTATCCCAGCACTCATCCGTCTGCTTTAAGTGCATCTTTGTTGTTATATTTCCTTTATTAGCAAGCATGTTGAGCCAGAACCATGTTGTATTTGTTAGGAATCTCTTTTTCTCAAAAATCTGGAGCTCAGAAACACAAAGACCCAAAGCAACCAAATTTAGGGATGAATTTCATATCTTACCACTGAGGAAACAACAATTTAAAAGGTAACTACCGTTTTTTCCTGACAATATTATGGAAAGGATTTCTAAGGAGGTCAACCTCTCTGTTGAAGAGTAAGATCCTTTTTTTAAACATAAAAATCAGCTGAATTGCGTATAATTTGAATTAATAATTAATCATTTTAGCATCGTAAAATACACTTCATTCAAAGTCGACAGAAACAAAATAAAACTACGAAAAGCTGTTGTAGGTCGTCTTTCCACTTTTCCAACAATCACAACTTTTGGTTGAAATAAACAGTTTACTGATTTACATGTGAAAATATGTTGGCTCTATATACGCTAAAAGTATTACTTTTTTTAAATGGAGTCTGGTGGGTTTAGTACTAGCGACTTCAGAGCTGTTTCTGGTTAAACAGAAAGGTCTCAAAGAGGTTTTAAAGGTCTCTCTCTGAAGAGATCCTTTCCATAATGTTGTCAGACACTTAGAATATTAATCTGAGCCCGTCAGTGGCAAAACGAGCACTTTTGTGAAGGTAAATACAAGCTGGACAATTGCCCAATTCACTTACATTGTAGCTTGTTTCGCTGCTGCTGACTAGAGGTGCAACGATGAATCGATTAATCGATTAGTTGTCAACTATTAAATTAATCCCCAACTATTTTGATAACCGATTAATCAGTTTGATTCATTTTTTTATTAAAAAAATAAGATTTCTCTGACTCCAACTTCTTAAATGTGATTATTTTCTAGTTTCTTCACTCCTCTGTGACAGTAAACTGAATATATTTGAGTTTTGGACAAAACAAGACATTTGAGGATGTCATCTTAGGCTTTGGGAAACTCTGATCCACATTTTTCACCATGTTTTGACATTTTTATAGATCAAACAACTAATCGATTAATCGAGAAAATAATCATCACATTAATCGACTATGAAAATAATCGTTGGTTGCAGCCCTACTGCAGCGATCTTGCTTAATACTGGACCAATGTCAAAGATTGTTGTTCCCATCAGACACTTAGACACAAAAACATAGGAAAACAGTAGGTACCTTTTATGATCTTTTTTTTTTTTTGCCATTAGTTAAATGGCCTGACACGTATTAACAAGCAAGCTTGACAAAAACAAAGCTACAACATTACTCAACTGTGTATCCAATTATTACAAAATGGGTCTGGGCCAAGGTGGCAGCAAAGCAGCCCAGGTGTCCTTTTTCCTAACCACATCCTCCTGCACTTCCTGTAGGGTCCAATGCGTTCCCAGGCCAGGTAGGACATGTAATCGCACCAGTGTGCTCTGGCTCTTTCTCTGGAGTTTTCTCCCACCTAGACATGTTTACAGTATGTCTACGAGGGTTGTCCAGGAGACGTTCTGAGCAGACCCAAAAAAACCTCAACTGGTAGCAGTGGTAAACTCTAGAGTTATTTTCAGATTTCATTTCACTAAGGGTGAATGAAGGGTCACGGCGAGATTTTTTCAGGGGACTACTTTTGCATTCCCATGCAATAACTTTTGCGTTCCCTCGCAATATGTTTTGCGTTCCTTCGCAAAACTTCTCTTCTTCTTCCTTCTGAGCCATGTGCCGATTTCCACTCAGCTGCCCAGCGCAATGAATCAGCTCGTTGCATTTTACTTTGAGCTTGGAATTATGATGATATACTGCTTAATGGGCACATTCATATCTCATTTAGGGTATAACCAATAGCCTATTTCTTAAATGTATTAAAACAAGAGAATGTGCAATGTCAGAGGTTGGCATGATGTGGCGATGAACAAACACTGAATTAGCAGAGAATCTGCAGCTACCTAGTAGCGTTACAAAGAGAAAAAAAACGTGAAAATACAGCCTTCACTGTGGTTACAATCAACTATGGCTACAACCCTTCCAGTCGCCTATATGTTCATTTTCTACCTGTAATGTCTACTATATTTCTGTACAGTGTGGGACAAATCCGTTTAATCACATCAGATTTACATCAACAATTACATCATGGTCTGGTGTCTGCATATGGGCTGTAAGGGACGTGTGAAGTAGCGACCATATGTGACCTGATGGGATTTGACTTCGTTTACGGCAGTTTTCTTTTTTCTCTGCGTGGGAATGCAAAACGTATTGCGAGGGAACGCAAAAGTAGTCCCCTACTCCCCCTCTCGGCGAGACAATCTTCCGGGGCTCCCTAGAATGAAGACACCCTACCCCAAGAAAACTCTTTTAGGGTTCTTGTATATGGGATCTCTTGCTCTTATCATGCCCCAAGATACTTCAGTTGGAGCAGAAACACGCTCCTAAACCCTAAGAGAAAAATCCAGCTTCCAATGTGGGATTGGGGGGCTCAGTCCGACCATTTCTGTAACTTTCTGAAACCAATGATTTGTCATTTACACCAACTTCACCCTGTGATTGGTCAGCTATGCGGAGGCGAGGAGCCAGGGTTTGAACTTATCTATCCAACTCTCCCCCCCCCATTCTTGACACAACTATTTCTGTCGCTTTTCATGTAAACAACTGGGACAACACTATAAATGTAGCTCAGCGTAAATTCTGTCAGGGAGACTTCCATTACGTTGTCTCTCTTCTCTTTAACTGATCAGCTGGGCAGTGGGTGTTACGGTTCTGTATACCAATTAGAATCGGGCACTTATGTTCTAACCAATCACAGCATACTACCATGTTTTAAATCTGTTCTCTCTCCTGCTTCTGTCAGTTGTATTTTCAGACGAGAGTGCGACCCGCCTCCTCCCCTTCTACCTCCAGGCATTTTTGACGGTGTTCTCCGTCTTCTCCCGGTTGACGGCTCGTTTTTACGTCTTCGGATTTTCTCACCACCACCAGTGTCTAGATTCCATTGGGGGATATGTTTGGTTTTCCTAAACATTAGATTTGTATAGTTACCCCTTTACAATGGACTCTAATCTCCAAATAATTATGTTGTACTTACTGGTTATATCTTATCAATAAATGTTTGTCTCTCCTGATTGAAATGTCTTCCAGGAGAGAAAATGTGCCCCATTATCCCCATATATAAACAATACTGTGTCTCCCCCCTCTCTATTACAGCAGACGTCCCCCCCCCCACCGCTGCTTGCGAGAACTATATAAAAACATTTGATTTCCGAACATTCATATGACCTAGTTGTGATTGATCCATAAAATAGGTGACCCCTCTTTGTTGTTCCTCTTTTTTTTTTTTTTCTTTTTTTTTTAGACTTAGTGAAAGTTTTAAAACTCCACACCACTTTTTTCTTTTTTTTCCTTCTTTTTAAATATACTGTAACTTGAGTAAAACAATCAGTCCAAGGGGTCATACTACAATCCAAACTCAAATCTAAAATTTAAAAATCTATTTTCAGAACATTGCATCTAACGTGACAAATATTTACTGCAAATGCCTCCCATCACAGATCTCTCAATGAATTGAGATTGAATGATTGAAACCACTGATTCTGTTTCCATCTTCCTCATTTTCAGCGTTTTGTCGTAAAAAAACAACAACAACAACAACAACAATAACTACTCACATATCCTCCACAGTGATGTCTTTAAGGATCTGGCAGTAGTCAACGTTCCACACAGCCTGGTCATCCCAGACTTTGGAAGCCAACAAGATGGCTCCCAGGACGATGCGCTTCCAGTTGGCGGGGCAGATATCCAGCTCAGCGTAGGTCAGCAGGCGCTCTAAGTACACCTTGAGGTAGAAAGTTTTTTAATGGTCAACATTTTAATTGGGAACTGACAGGGTTTTTCCTCAGTTGAATCCTTATTAATTCCCTTATTAGTTTCCTATATGCTACCACATATTATGTACCAACAAATTCTCCTATACATGTTTAGTGGTATTGTAACTGTATTAGACCTACTACTTAACTAATGTTGTACCTAGTAAAACTGTGTTTTTATTCTTGAAATGGAAAACACCTTTGCAGATAATGATATAGTCTTATTTTTCTTTCATACATTATTCACTGGAAACAGAACACGCCAGAGCAAATCAAACATGCTGCTTGCTGAAAAAAAATACCTTCATTTTGGTGATATTATTTGGGACCGGCTTGCTATTTTGAAAACATAACATTCGTGCACCTCAGTTTGAAAAATTCATATTAAAATTCAAAACGGCAAAGAAACTGACAGAAATGCATTGGTTTTACGTCGCTCTTTCATCGCCACATTCTAAAACAAATCTGCTCAGTCTTTAACATTATACAATATGATGCTTTTAATCTTCTCTAATGTAAAGACTGTGTTGTGTGATCATAACACATACACCTGTCACGTGCCATTTGGGACAAATCAGTTTGTGAGCGTTTACTGCCCTCTGGTGATCAGTTTATAGTAATACCACAGTATTTACCTACATGCACAAAAAACTTTGCTTCTGTGTTCTACAACTTTACACTTTACCAAATGTAGTTTCAATAATGTCTTGTTAGATTTTAGAACTATAAAAAATATTTAACAGATTATGATAAAAGCATCATGGCCTTGGACTGATTCTAAAAGTACCTAATAATATGTTTGTGTGTTTGAGTGTCCGATTTGATAAAGACTTGTACGACAAAAATGTAGACGTATTCAGTGTTCCAAGAATTTTGCACTGAACTAAACTCCTCACTGAGTGTCAGGATTTCAACAATATTATCATTATTCTAACAATATATTGTTGTTGTGTAAGTAAAATCAAAAGCATCATAGAGAGACAGACTTACTAGAGTAACAATGGCACATTCTGCAGTGAGCTGTGCGGCGCTGAAGAGTGTTCTGACGAAGCGGTAGATCAGTTTGTGTTCTGGGTCTACACGGGAGTAGTCATCTGGCACTGGCTCTCTCTGTACGGGACAAACAGTTCACACACACACACACACACACACACACACACACACGTCTGAGGGAAACAAGTACGATGTGAGGTTGTAGATTCATCTGGACTAATTTGCCTCTTGGTTATTTGGGTTGGAGGCAAGCATTTGAAATATTTCATGTAAAAATCATGTTTATTTGGAAAGCAGCTTTCCCTGAATCTCTACAACAAAGATGGTGAGTGCAACGTAAACACTACCCATAGAGTCACATGGCCGCATTTATGGCAAATACACCAGGTTGATACATACCTGAATTTTCCTTTAATATACAAGACTACAAGCAGACATTTAGTAACAATGTTTGCTTCATATCGTCAACTTTGATATTAGTTTTGTCCTAAATTTTCCTCTTAGCCCTCCCCTCTCTTTGAGGTCATCTTCAGCTTGGAGTGGCCCCCAAAAAACTGAGCTGTGAGGGTCGGCGGAAAAACAAAAACAACCACATTGTGGAGTGAGACACCACTCATGGCTCATTATCACAAGTCGACAACTGAATGGAAACCGTTTATAAAAAGCACAAGAGAGGATGAGAAAGGACAATTGTTTCCTTCTTGTGTTTAACCAGTGAATCACATCCATTTTAATGATGCATAACTGACCCCTACGGATTATGTTTTTCCGTGAACTGTTCGCATTGTGTTATGGATGGCCCTCAATGCCAGGTCAGTACTGAAAAATCTCAATTTGAAGGAAGAAAATGGAGTACAGCTGTCACTACACAAAAAACCCCCCAAAAAAAACAGGTTTTGTATTGGGACACCACTACGTTTCAGATGGATGTGCAATCGGATGGAAAATAATTGAAGGCAAAGGACAAAAAGAAAACAACAAAAGAAATAATGTCTCATATAATCGAACATATACATTTTCTACATTTATTCAGATTGTATGTACACAAGGGATGAGCTATTGTACCAGATCTCATCTCTCATCTTGGAGTATGGTGAATGGTTATGGTTTTCCAGTTGTTAGGTTCAGATTCAACATGCAAGTAATTGCAAATAAATTGCAGCAAAATCTTAAAGTTGCTCAGGCCGACTGACTGGTTGGATAGATGGATTCAATAATAGATAAAATGACTGGATGAATCAAAACCACTGGCTTGAAGGAATTGCTTTTTGTTCATCTGTCTTGCTGATAGGAGCCAGGTGCTGAGACACTGACTAGCAAAAGTCACCGTTTCAGAGTTTGAGGAAATCCCATCAACATACTCACTGATAAGGGGTGCAACTTCTCATCAAAGATGTCCAGTGACCTGCCTGAGTCCCTAAGGAACACATAATACACCTGTCAACACACTTCACACACATGCCAGTTTTAACAATATAATGTGCCACAAATTAAAAATGTGCACTTACCTGTTTTTGATGTGGTAGTATATTGCTAACGTGACACTAGAAAAAGACAGACACAAAATGAGTGATAACATAAATAGTATTAGTTTTTGCATTACATAGCTTAAATAATCTACATGGGAGAATATGCTGTGTGTGTGTGTGTGTGTGTCAGACCACTGTGTGACAAAACATCTGCACACACTCAGCAAGGAGGCTTTATTTAAACACACGGAGATAATCCTGATGAAATGCGTTTTTCCAAATTTCACTGAAATAATGTCATTACAGAGGACTGTCCTAAATTAGGCGTTAGAGCATCTGTTTTAGTCACGCATCCATTAAGTATTACTTAGGATTACCACGGTGTGATGCAACAGGATTTTCTCATGTGAAATGAGCGACTTTTGGACATCACAGCTTTGTGCGTTTGTGTTTCTCTGTGTGTGAAATTCTCTCACCATTTGATTGTGCTTTTGAGGTTTGGCTGGCTGACGGTGTTGTCGTCTATGAAGATTGTGGAACAGGAGCTGTATTTCTTTGACATTGGACCAGGAGATACCTTGAGACATTGAAATCACACAATCAATAACTTGAACTGATCACAGGACAGGAAAAGTCTTGGTGGCTGCATTTCTTTAGGCTATGTTTAGACGGAAACGATCTGAAGAGAAAACGCAAAAGCGGCGTCGCGTTCTCACTTTTTATTTCGCGTGTAGACGTGTTCAAAGTGTGTGAAATGCGATTCACCAAGTCCGCGCGCCTGCGTAGAACCTTCCTTCTACTTGTCTCCCTGTCTTCCTCCTCTCCTCAGTAGCGCGAAGCGAACAACAAAAGCTGACAATTTTGTCTGGACAGACGAGGAGGTGGAGTTATTGCTCCAAACAATGCACGCCCGCACGCACGCACGTTGGTGTTAAGGTTTTCTGGTTTACCCTTGTTTTTACTTGAGCTAGATGTACTAGCCTTATCTGGTTAATGGACATTATGAACCGCTACTATTGTTGGCAAAACTTCCACCGTTCTGTTTCAACGCCAACTCCGTGTGCTATGATCCGATGTTGTTTCACAGGCTATTTTTCTACAATGACATTCTGGATTTGGAACAACAATTGGTTAACATAAAGATATTGAATACAAAAGAGCTACTATCAGAAGCATAAACCAATTCATGAAACTAACTACCTTTAAAAACTTGAACTGGCCAATCTACAGTGTGAAATAACCTCCAGGTCAGTAAAGAAAATATAGCTTTGCACATACAATCAATTCAGCAATCAGATGTATGCATTTATTAGATGTAGATTTTTGACTTACATGACTGATATGATTTATGTGGTTGCTTTTCCTCTTGTCTCGTACTGTAAAGAAGAAGAAATGTTCAACAAAGCCAAGCTAGAAGCAGGAAGCAGCGTTCAGACTCTGCACTGCATCTAGTAAATAATCAAATGTAGTATTACACCTGAAATGCTTTGGTAATTGTTTACTTGCAGCTTTAATTTACTTCATTGTTAGAGATGCTTGTGGCTCCAGTTTATTAATAATGTGTTTGCTCTTCAAAGTATCTTACAGAAGATAGCTACTGTGAATCATCGCTGTGTGTGTGTGTGTGTGTGCCATGTTAGGATTGCTCACCGTCTGTCTGGGACTTGCTAAGGAAGATGGTGCTTGCTCGGGCGTGGTCAGACGGGTTAGACTCTAATGCCAGCTCTGAGAGAACAAGAAATGTACATTAGCGCTCGCTTTGTAATGACAATCTGTCAATAAAGGCACAGTGTGTGCTACTTAGCGCTCACTTGTAGGTAGTGATGAAGCCACAGGAGAGAACAGGAAGCCATTAGCTGACACATCGATCAAATGCACTGATAATAGCACTTAGTGTAATTCTGTGAACTCACATTATCCACTATAAAGAAATAATGCTTTGGATTTATGTCACACCAGAAAGCCAAGAGACAAGCAGGAAGTGAAGATGGCTGCTAGACAGATTTGGCAGAGCTTCACCTTAATTACCAGATTATGTCTGTAGGTTGGAGACTGCAAAAGACTTGACACCAAACAAGACTTAAGATAAATGAATGTTAACTTGTGGACTGGGTATAAAAAGGCTACAATTCCTACACAGTTCGCTTTCTGCTGAAATTCAGAACTTTACCCTCATAATGACCGAGTAGCAGTGTTTGCTCATATCACTTTTTACATTTTACTCAACATTTCACCAATCACACAGTGTAAGTATAAAAAGCAGACACTGAACTTCTACCAGAAACACCTATACATTTTGTAGTAATATTTCCATCACCCGGTCTTTAAAGGGACAACAGTTTTTGTCCATAAATAAAAATGTTAGTGATCAAGTACCATATTAAGGCTTTTTACTCCTATAAATGTGCGTTAAAAATACACTTTATTAGATTATTATTAGTAGATACTGCTGGCTAAATATTTGTGGATATTAAAATACTTCAGACAGAACTGTGAAGCAATGCAAACACAAAGACAGCACTGGTTTACACACAAGCATGACTTTGAGAATTGTGTTCTTTATCTAAATCTGTGCAGACAGCACATTACATAAAAGACTGGGGATTAGGGGATGGCCGCATTTGTGAAGTGAGGACAGCAAGAAGAGTCATGGGGAATGTAGGAAGGACTGTTGGACAGATTCTGACCCTCACCCTGCGAACAGCTGCTCTCGCCATACTGCACTCACACACACACTACTGTCCACAACAACATGAATGGGATGAACACTGTGCACGTCTGGGAGTGAATGAGGAGTGGCGACACTAGGACTTATAGTACACAATTGAGTTTGGGCCTACATCACAGCGAAATATCTGAGATGCTTTCTAAATCAGGGGCCTGCATCACAGCATGTTATCACAGCATGAGCAAAAAAAACCTGTGACGGGGGATTGTCTAAAGACGTCCCATTTGCTAACCTTTGTTACACTTTATCTCTTTAACAATTATGGGCATGGTGATGCTAAGTTAATGGCACATTACAAGATGCTGTTTGTGCCCAGTGAGCTTATTTGAAAAAAACATGTTTGTTCTGGCTAAGGCGTGATCTCTCTCTATTTGTACTTTGTTTCTCCCCCGCCCCACTCAAAAATAGGCCATGGAAATAAAACTGAGGTTGGTTAAAGACAACAATGAATGGATGATAAGGGGCTTGTTTTCATTGCTAATTTCTGAATGGTTAATTTGATGCCAGTGTGATCAACATGATGCAGTGCCCAACTAAAGAGTGCGAAGAATGTCACGATCATCATCATCATCATCATGGCAATAGCTGAAGAGGGTGTCTGTGTGTATATCCCTGCAGTTATGAGAGAGTATATCACAAAGTTGTTACACTAAAGCTTAACCTTGTTTGTGTGTCAATATTAGTTGAGGGGCCCCTTATGCTGACACAAATAACTGGGTGTGTGCACATATGTAGTGGTTATTTTCTGATTCTGTCATCAAAGTTTGTGTTCTCGGAGTCATGTGAAGGAGCTTCTTCACTATGGCGGTGACTAGATTACGATTAACCTCCCTATAAACAAACAAAATGGGTGTGACTTGCATGGGCTCAAACACAGGAAAGGTTAAGTTTGAAGCTATCTAGTTATCACTGGTTTTCAGGTGGACACATACCATCAGGGACTTCTCTGTCGCTTATATGCTGCAGGTAGGGCACTGTGTTGTCATCGCTCACTTCGGTGCTGGTCTGGAACTCTTCCAGCCGCTCTGCCGGTTGTCTCGATGGTAGTTTGGGGCTCGACTCGGGAGAGACGCAGCATGACACCTTATTCCCCATCCCAAACCGGGCGTTAGCTTCTCACTATTGCAGCCAAGTCCAAGTAGTGCAAATATTTGTAGCTAGCTAAAACAAGCTTCCCCCAGCTTCACAAACATTACCAGGCTTTTGTCAGTATTAGCACACTATCTTTGCGTGCTAAATCGCCGCTGTCCACCAACTCCCTGGAATCGCATTCCTGTCCATTTGAGGGTAACGTATGTCGTGTAACAGTCAAAGAGGAGCTAGCCACACATGCTCACTTTGTTGTAGAAAATATGTGTCGTCTCATGTAATATTCGACGTGTTCTTGTAATAACAACAAGCGGTTGTTAGTTAAAGGCAAGGGCTCGCCAATTCATTCATTCATCCATTCAACATGCTAGAGAGGCGCTGCTAGGTAGCTAGCTAACTAGCATTATAGTAAGTAAGCTAGCTAGCTAACTAGATAGCTTATCAACTTTTTTTCTACTCAACATTAATTACAATTTTTGCTATCGTGTAAACACAATCGACTCTACAAAATAAACATGTTACGACTTTAAACCGCCAAATTCTGGCAAATACATTTCACGAGACTTTCCAAACAATCCCGCAGATATCTTTGAGCCCTAGGTCGGCGTGTGGCCAAATCTAGCCCGAGGTTTCTGCGGCCTCCAGTGGAAAATAAAGGTAAAAAGAGAAAAATCCAAGAACGTAGACACGAAATTCTAAATGAGGTCAGATTGACCAAGCCCTGTCCCAGTTCATCAGTAGACAACCAACTCTAGTAGATGGAAATAATTCCCGCATCAGTGCCTCCACCCCTTCAGATTCTTGTATGTAGCTAGTCCCCGCCACCACCGCCATCTGTTGCCGAATCTCACATACATACGGCACTACTTGGCACAGGGATTTTGTAGAACCGCCCACTTAGACATTCCATTTACTCCCACTGGCTAATAAATCAAAACAAGGACCTTTTGAAGCCGCTTATTGGTTAAATGAGCTGTCTGTTGGAGACGATTTAAACCGATGAACTGTATTTACAACGCTACTATTTCTGTATCATCAACGACCCACACCCTTTTTTGACAGTGGAAACTGAGGCCCGTCCTCTATTGCACTCTATCTACCTGTCAATCAATACACCCTCCTCATTCAAGCAATATGACATGAGCTTTTCCATTTTCTGCTACTTTAAGGGAGTAATTAATACTTTGTGTTACTACATTCCTCTGACAGGTATAGTTACTAGTTACTTTGCAAATACAGATTTGTATGCTGCATACACATAAATGCATCTGTAATAGCCTACTGCAATATAATAAAAAATATATCTGCATAGTGACTATTTACCTTTTGATACTTTATTTTACTTGTAATATTTCTCTTCACTTAAACATTTTGAATACAGAACTTTCACATTTTTTAAACTAAATGTCTATTTATTAATGTCAACAAATGCTAACCCAGCTCTTCAAAATTGTACTTAATTGGACTAACTTGTACCTGGACTCTTTAAAATTAAAAAATTACCCCTTCATGGTTCCTCAGTGTCAGTCATGAATGGATTGTTTACATTGATTAATACACATTAAAATACATAACAATCTTCAAGAGTAGTTTATTGCAACATAGCGTGTGTTTACAAAAGAGTGATGTAATGTCAGAGTAACAGCACTTTCCAATAATGGGCTGGTATAGTTTTATAAGATGACAATGTTGAAACAAACTGCATATAACTCATCATTGGGTGACGTTGTCTTTACAAGATACTATATAATACATGGCATTGTAAATGTATACCTTGTAAAAGTGGCAATATATAAACTGTTAACATTAAAAGTTAGAAAACATGTTATTATTACTGTTCTAGAAATTCTTTATATATACTTTTACACACATGGATATCAATCTGTTTCATGCACAAGTGAGGCCGGTGGGTATAAACCATTCTGGCACAGAAATGAAAACACTTTTGGTTGGAAAGGACACAACAACAAAATATTATTACTAGGTTCTTTTCAGCACCAGCACTGGATGAGAGGTGGATTTTTTTTCGTCAGGATACACAACACAAAAGTTTTAATCTCAGTAACTCAGGTATCATAATGGCATCGGTTTTAAAAAGGTTTTGAGTGCTTCCCTGGTGCTACCCAGCCCCACACACATATTTAAACCCCTGGCCCTGATTACTCATCAGTTGTTTCTTAATAGTGATTCTATTAAATTTACTGTTTCCTCTCATCTAAAATAAGCTTTACAATCAGTGAGGCCAAAAGTCTGGTTTGTCAGTGGGGGTTTGATTACTTCAACATTTTCAGATTTCTCTAAACCACACTGACAGGTAAAACACATACAGCTACGGGACATGCTAATGTGTTGTGAGTCAATACGAGAGGATTCATTCAAAGCCTTCTGAATTACTCCAAGTATGAGGTGCTGTGGGATTTCTTTAGCTGATTTAACCCTTTAATCATCTATAAATTACAAATACATACTGTACAATATCAACATGTTTTAAACTAGAAAAATAAAACTGACAGAGCTACCATGAATTTTAGAAAGTAATATAAAAGAAACAAAACACATAAAAGGAACACACTCTAATTGTTAGAGCGAGCATTAGTGCCCCAAAAATGTCCTTTCAGCTTAAGAATGAGGTTTTGAAACTTAACTCAAGGTCCACTTACTTGCTTTAGGAGCTATCAACACAACAAACCAAAGACCATTATTGAACAAAGACAGGTTAGTATCGCACACTCAGATCCGTCCACGTTTGATCACATGACTGAAGTTCATACTTGGTCACGTAATGACGTAACTGAGCAAACTGCTGATAACGGCTGAGAGATGCAATTGAAAGCTTTGGAAAAAGCTATTAAGTTGACTTTGAGTTAAGTTGATTATGTCAAACTACCACGGTTAAGATTGAACATTGATGCAGCTCAGAAATAGAAGCTACCAGGATATAACTCGAGCTCTACGAGTATGCCAAGTTTCAAATATGAACTGGAGGAAACAATTAATTTGGAGTTTCTATAACAAAATCACATATAGTATCTTATACTCAAAAAATGTCAAGTATTTTTTGTTTTGTTGTTCAGGTTAGTTTCCAAATTAAGCAAATACTTGCATCTTGAATTAAAATATAATGTAACTCGTCAAGTAAATGCAGTCAAAATACAATAAAATAAAGATAAAAAGGGCTTCAGTGCTTTCATTTGATGAACTGGAAGATATAAAAACGGTTACTGATGGAGCCGTTTGTGCTGAGATAAAAAAACATTTAAAGTTAAGAACATGTGTGGAAGAAGCTACCGAAGGTTCTGCTGTGCAGTTTTCAAATTAACAAAACAGTTCATTATGAAACTGATTCATGTTAATTATGAATCTGATATATGTTGTGGACCCCGACTGCTCTCAACAGACTCGCTCTTCTCTACAAACAAACACTGTCGATCCTAAACAGAATACAGCACTCCAAAATATAACATCTCCAACAAAGGCCTTTTCTTTTACACTTAGCTGCCATGACATTGGTAGGCCTGGTGGATTACATGAATACACACATACATTGTCTTCTATTGTACATTGATGCATGTTACAAATATGCAAAGTTGGTTTCATACAAGCCATAAGAACATTTTCCATATCAAATAAACAGAAATACATGAGGTCTACACATGCTGTAGAGTCTATGTACAGTAATATAAAAAAATAAACGGACAAATACGTACATATATCTTCTCAAAAACCACACACGGCCCCACAAAAGGGAGCTCTTTTCACAGAATGCACATTTTCGTGGTTATTAGTGTTAACTCATGAAATTGTAGCCTATATCTTCTGTAGATTTT